>NC_089684.1:25382200-25667200 GCF_031753505.1 Anomalospiza imberbis | reverse complement strand
TGATCTTCCTACTGAAAAGCTCAAAGGCTAAGAGTGAAAGCACAGAAAGAACTTGCTGTGGCACCAGAAGGAGGAAATGGAGCAAACAGCCTGATAAAATGGTGGTGGTTTGATGAACTAGGAGCTAGAAGGAAGAAAAGTTAAAATAAGCACAAACCTACCTGAGGATCTCCATGAACTAGTCCTGTGGTGTTTAACCTTGTACAACATAGTAAATAGTCAAACTCCACTCTTTTGCCTTTCTAAACTTCAGATCAGTTAAGGTAGTCTTCAGTTTATCACTTAACTTTCTTTGTTATTTAATAGTCTTTTACTTCCATACTTTGCTTTACATACCAATCCTTGGGAAGACATCTGTGCTATTGGAGACTGCTCTGAATGCTCACACTAGTCCAATGATAATATCTTTAGTTAAATGTCATGTTAAAAAATGGCCTCTGACTTCTTCCATTTGGTTGTTGGTTTTTGTTTGGTTGTCCTTTTCTTGGAGAGGGGGAGGGAGCAGGGTTGAATTGGAGTAGCTTCCTGTCTCACATGTGTGTATTGGAAGTCTGTTTTTTTATCATCTGTTAGTGATCTGCAAATTGCTGTGCCCCTGGGAAAGAAAATTAGGTTAAGATGTGTTAACCTGTAAAACAGCAGTGGTAATTACAATAGGCTGGTCCATGAAAAGACATAGACAGTAAATCTAGAGGTATTGGGATGAAAGCATTTTATCAGTCTTCTAGTTGGAAGAATGCAGTCCAGTTTGTAAAATCTTGTATTGGTTTAGACATATTGTAAGCAGACAGTGTTTGGGAAAGGTAAACAGGAAGTTAGTATCCCAGCCCAACTCTTGGGAAACATTCTAAATCACTTTCTAAATTATTCCAATATCAGCCATTCCCAGAGCTATGGGCTATGCAATGCCATCTTGTTGGCTTTTGTGGAAAAAGCAAGCAAACAAACAAACGGAATATGTGTTTTTCTCTGTGGTGGTCCGGTGGAAAGATTCACAGTCAGTACTGCAGTTCCTGGTAGAGCAGAAAGTTAACAGAAAGGCAAGCTCTAGTTCAAGACAGTTCCCTTCAACGTTTTGAGGAAGGAGCCATGGCCTCTGGGTGCCTTGTCGCAGAACAGTCCCAGCTGTAGCACAGGTAAACCAGGAGCCAGGGAGCTCTCCTCTGTGTTTCAAACAGGAGGTACTTGAGATGGCCTCGTCCTGTAAGGATCTTTGCTTACATGCAATATTGCTGCTTGCTTAGGTGTTTGAAAGCTTGTCTGACTAGTTGCATATGTGTGAGGCTAAATTTTGAAAATCCAGAATGGTTTTCCTGTATTTCCTTTGTGAAGGAAAGGAATGATTTTCCTATATGATCTGTATCTTGCAGTTTTTGCCCACACTTGTGTGTGCAAGAAAGAAGTGATGTAGATAATTTTTTATTTAATTTTTCATTAAATGACTTGGGGTTTTTTTGACAAAAAGCCTTTTTTCTTTCTTGCTTACTACTGCAAGAAATGGAAAATGGAAAAAGCTTGCATGCTGGCACTACAGCTGTTTTACTTGCTTTAGATTGTCTTGCATTTAGGCCATTTAAAGGTTTGAGTGTGAACAATAGAAATACTCATGACAAATTGTCTAGCTCTTCCAAAGATTCAGAAGTTCTGGAGTTGCTGCCAATGACAGATGATTTGTCCTTGCTCATCACTTGTCATCTTGGCAGCATTTTTGTGCTCTCTGCTAAATTTCCCTCAGTGTGTACTTGAATTCTTTAGAAAAAGAAAATTAGCTTCTGCTTCATCTATGTTCGTTTCATCAGTTCAATAGCATCCGTGTTTCACTAAGTGGAACACCTTCCTCATGAAGCATGAGTTTGATTTATTTTAATAGGGTGTTAGGAGAACTGCTGGAGCTTGACATGAACATATTTCTAAAGTTACGAAGATGTTAAGAATGATCTTTTGTGTCTGTTGCCGTGGATTTCTGTGACTGTGCATGAATAGCACTGCATACCTGACAGACTTTATCCTTTGCTGCAACTAATAAATCCTTTGCAAGGATTTATGCAACTAATGGTTGTTTTCATATAGTCAATGTTTTCATTTACTCAAGTGTGAGCTCTCTGTGTCTGAGAAGGGGCTGAGTGAGAAGAGAGTTATTTTCTTTTTCAGCTTTTCCACAATTTCATAAGGTCTATTTCAGAACAGGACTGCTAACTTGCTGCTTTGAATCTTAATAATGGAGAATTATGTGATATGGCATTATAAATAATTGAATACCAACAGTCTATAGATAAAAAAATTATGAATTCAGAAAAGTAGTTTTCTGAAGGAGTTGGTTAATAGGCTGTCCTCTGCTTGTTCTCTGACACTGATTTAGTTGTCTGAGACAGGAAGGGGTCAGTGGCAATGGGTATTAAACTTAAACACAGCTCCCCAGTTCACCCTGGAGTTCTGCTTACAAATGGAGGTACTCAATGGAATAGCAGAAATGGCACCTCCAAAGCACAAAATGCTCTTTTGGGTGGGAGATTCTTTCAAATATTTTCCATTTTAGTAAATAAATTGACTGCGGAACAGTCAATAGAGAACTAATAAATTCTGCTTCCTTTAGCTACTGGTAGTCCCATTCACCACAGTTAAGAAAGCAACTTCTGTTTAGAAGCTCAAAAGCAGCTGTCTTAGGTTAGACCAAAGTGTCTAACTCCAAAGGTGGTTTGAATGCGTAAAGGAGCAGTAAGAACAGGGTAGGGATATATGATACTTTCTCCTAATGCTCTCCTGGCTAGCAGCTCTGCTTAGCTTCAGAGAGCTTTTTCATTGACGTATAGCTTTGTATGTTTATTAACACACAGCTTGTACGATTTCCCGTAGAGGATGTGTGAAATGAGAATTTGTCAAATAGCTACATGGTTTTCTTTGTTTTAGAAAGTGTCAACTTTCCTCCATTTAATATCTGTGTAGAATTTTGGTATTCATCCCTCATTATGAATGAATACTCCAGTTTTTCTCAGTTTTAGCTTAAGAGGTGAGCTGCATAAACAATAGGTTCACCTACCTCCTGTTTTGTATGGAAATTTCCAATCTGTCCCTTACCTTTTGGGAGGTAACAGTGCCGCTTCCTGTCACAGAGCCAGCAGAACCTGTGACAAATCTGAAACTTGCATTGTATTCAAATGCTTGAGGTCTTGAAGCCCCAACCTCCTATACGCCCCAATCAAGATGTCTTATTACTTCTAAAATACAAGATTTCAGATTTCTTTTTCATTACTGCCCTTATGCACTTGCAAGCATTATTCTATGCATTCATTTTTTCCTGGCACAGAGCACAAGTTCATGCCAGCTCACTTGGTATGCATGCAGATATTAATTTCAACCAGAAAAAGATCATCACTCAGATAAAAAATACTTGGTTTACAATTCTGAGCATATTAGGCATAGAAACCTGCCTTTAATACTTCTGCTGTTTGTGTTTTTTTTAAGTTATGGTCAATTTTAAGCAGACCTAGCCATGCTCTTTTGGGGTTTTTTCACTTCACTCCTATTTATCATCCCTTCTATGTGAAAATGCAATGGCTTTTTAAAGTAAAGAGAATAGCAAATGCAGTAGATAGACAAGGGCATTCTGAACATTGCGTCATGGCTGTAAAGGCCCGCTGTGTGCAAGTAATGACTGCTGTTCTGATGAATAATTGGATCTAGGTTGTGTTACTGCTGACTTTAGACAGTTTGGGGGTTTTTAAAACTGATTTATTATAGTCTTCTACTTGCAGACTAGTGCTTAATAGCTGCTGATGGAGATAATCTTCTGTTGGTAAGGTTATGCATATGATTACTCTTAGAATTTGAAGAAAACTTTAGGATTGAGCAACTTTTTCCTTCAAACATCAAAACTGAAGGTGTGCATAGCATTGCATTTATTTATTTTTTGTAAGACAGTGGATGTGCCAGTGCATTTATCTGCACTGAAAAACATAAGGAACACAATAAATAGAAAATATGGGAAGGTTATTAATGATGATGATAATATTATAGTGTCCTGCAATTCCTACAGACACAGTCAGAATGTGCACTGCCAACTTTAAGGTAAATTAAATTGAAAATAAAGGACATGCTAGCAGAAGAGACGTTAAGAAGGGAGAGACTGAGATGCAGAATTCTGGTGCTGCTGAAACGAACAGCTCTTTTGTGAGAGATAAGGCTGAATAACCAAGGGATGAAAGTACGGCATTGAAATCCCAGCTTAATGCTGAGTCCCAGTTCAGGTGTAAATCTATCTTAAAAATCTAGCAACTTTCTCAAGGCATTATCAGTCATCTTTTTAAGCGACTGTCAATACCAGAACAAGCTTTGGGTAGATGGGCTAAGGAAAATGCCAAAAAGCAGCTTCTAGCAGACTGAAAGGTAAAGTGAGTTTTTAAATCAGAGGCTATTTGCAGCCCATCTAAACTTGGAGTAAGTTAGTTTGAGTGTCTCTCAAACTACAATTTCCAATTTGACATATGCTTTTTGAAAATGTTTTTAGTATTAAGTAGATTCATGAATGCATAAAGTTTAATGGATAAAACATGATCATTCTGCTGAGGAGTTTCAACTGTAACTAAAAAATGGGTTCACTTCATCTTGTTATTTGCAAATTGTGAATAAATCTGTAACAGTTATCCTAAGCTGTTTGAAATAATGCGAGTGACTTGTGAGACCAGTCAGCCTCTTCCAGTGGCTGGCTGAAGAGGTCTGTGAGCTTTATATAACAAAACTAGTTACACTTAGGACCATATTCAATTGAAAATATGTTCTCTGATTGAAGTCTGAGAATCTGGGCAAAATAGGTATTCCAAAGCAAATATTTATTAAGAAACTAGATGAACTGAAGCAAAAATGGGAGATACAATACATGAAAATCAGATCAGCTGAAGCTTCAGGCACAAAGAAATTATCTGGCCCACTTGTAACACATTAATAAAAAGTGAACATAAATGTGAATTTTTATTTTGTCGATTCCTTAAATCTGAATTTTTGGTTGACTGCCATTTGGAAGTAGAGAAAGAGCTTAGAAGCCCTTTGTGAAACACAGTTATTGTAATTCTCCTACCACCACTGGGAGATTGACTCAAGGGTGTCACTGGCAGATTGCCTTGGAGCCACAGGAACCTTAGGAGACCTCATCTTGAGCAGAGCAGTTACAGCAAGGCAGACATTCCCAGAAGGACATCCCAGAGCCAAAAGTTAGGAAGGACAAGGTTGCTAGGAACCTGACAAGAAATCAGAAAACATGCTGACTCTGCTGCCTCTTTTTTCTTTTCTTTTTATTGTATTTAATTCTGCTTGCTTTTAGCAGAACTGTATGTAGATTGAGTAGCAGAATTGTTCCTGCTTTAGTAAGGCTTTGTTTTGTTCTGTTTTATGGAAAAACTAAATGACAGCTTATGTTGTAAATGGGATAAGCTTTCTATGCTTTGGAAGTTTATATGAGAAGCAAATGCTCCATTGAGAATTTTGTTACTACTCTGTCCTCTTTTGACTTTTTTTGGTTCCTGGGTGTGTTTGTATTCCAACTGGTTTGTTATGAGCAATCTGATCAGGGCAGCCATGTTCCAGTTCAGGCATCCTGGCTCAGTCTGTTGTGCTGCCTCCTATCACAGTTACTCAGTTTCTATCCTATTCTTTTATACATGCTGTGGGAATGCCTACAATGGAGAATGCAAGAAAATGTCAAAGCAACACAACAAAATATCATGTTGATTTTAACTATTGAATTCCACTTAAATTAAGGACCCTGATTCCTGCTAATGCTACTGAAGTTCTCCACAACCACATTAGCAGCTATGGCTCTCAATCCCCCTCATTTCTGATTTGTGCTGTGAGAGTTTCAAATAAGGAATCAGTCATATACTGCTGCTCTTGCTTTCCCCTCACCCGAGTCTCTCCAGATCAGAATTTCCAATCTTTCCTTATCATTCTGCTAAACAAAGAGCGACCTCAGTTCTAATAGCCTTTGAATTAATAATGAGGGTTATCAGTGTGAGGTTTTTTGATGCTCTTAAGATTTGTGGCCAGTTAAATTGTTCTCCCTTGGTCACGGCACAGTATAAATTGCCACCATCCTTGGCAAGTGTTATTTCTGTTGGTTGTCATTAAAAGCCAATGGTCCAAGTAATAAGACCCCTGCACTAGGCATCTAACTGAACATTTAAGCACTGTCAGTTCCAAGATTTGTTTCTGTTTTTCTTTGTTTTGTTTTGTTTTGTTTTTTTTAATTTGTGTTTTTTAAGGGAATATTCAGTACAGTTTTAAGTATCCAGTAATTTTGAGTTGTGAATCAAGATGAGCATGATAACTATACAAATAAAATGGAATTAATTTGTGTTTAAAGCTATTTGCATGTTAATCCTAATTCAATTTAGTGTAGGAAAAAAATTTAAAGGTGTCCAGCTTTTTCCAGGGTTTGTTTCTGGTCTCCCTTTTGTCAATGATCTCTTTCCTACCTAATGAAAGAAGAACAAGTGTGTTTTTATCCTCTTCATTTGCACTGTGAAGTGGATTCAAAAGTGATCTGCCACAAACGTGAAATGGATTCAAGGAGGGAAAGGACTGAGTGAAAGAGGAGTTAGGAAGCACATGTTCAGTCCAGCATGAAGGCAGGTCATGGAAAAATTTTCAGTGAAGGAAAGGAGAAGATGTATGAGAGGAGGATGAGAGGCCTGCTGTGCATGGAACCTGAGACAGGCTATAATTCATCATCCCTGTGACAGCCTTCTTTCTCAGGAGAACCCTTTCCTTCCTGCTCTTTGCACTTCTGTAAACTTTAGCATTCGTGATGTGGGGTTTTTTGGTTTGGGTTTGTTTTTGTTTTCTTCAATTCAGAGGCTTTCAGGGTTGGCATTCAGTAGAAAGGCCTTAGAAGCAGGAAAGAGAAATCTTACAAAAGTCACTTGATATTAATTTTCTGCCTTCCTTTCTGTTGCTTCCTCTCAACACACAGTGCGAAGACAAAAATGTTTTCATTTTTCTCCTCAGTCAACTGAAACATATTCTTTCCTGTGATGCTGGCAATGAAATGTACTTCCAAGTTTAATTGGCAAGTTAAACAATAACACAAATGCTTCTGCAGAATGGTGCTAAAGGTTCTCTATCCTCAGTACAATAGCAGAAGTTCTAGAGAGCATGTGCTTTGTTTTTTGTCGTTTGCAGAGAGAATCTATTTAATTTTTTTTTCTGGCTTTCACAAGCAAGCTGACTGATAGCTGGTTTGTTCTCTGTTTCAGGTTGTGGAGACTAATTTGGTTGCTTTTGACTGTCACTGGATCATTATAAATGAGGTAACTGTCAAGTGTACATTGTTGCGAACCATGAATCCTGTTTTCAGCCTTACTGACAATATTCATGCTGATTCTCACTTTGCCAACAGGAAGCAGTAGCTATGACTGTTCAAGGACACTGAGGGAGTTGATGTTGCTTAATAAAAGTAGAATGACAGGTTCTTGGACTTTGCTGTTTTTTCTTGCCTGTTTGAAATTTAAGTCCCTCCATGAATAATTGGAAAATAAACTGAAAAAAACCCTTTATTTCTAAATATCTCAAGAGATCACAATTGAGCTGACTGTTTTCACAGGATTTTAAGGCCTTTTTTTAATATGTAATCTTTTGTGAATGAGTCCTTACATTTTGTTTATATTTCAATGGGGTTTTTTTCTTAATAACCATAATAATAATAATAAATAATAAAATCCCATGTTTCCCTTTCCTTTATGAGTTCTCCAAATGTTTTGTCATGGTTGATATCCAAACCTGTTGAGATTAATGAGAGATTCTTTGGTAGACTTCTGGATTCGGTCATATATATAAATGTTCATAAAGGGAAAAAAGAAAGTTAAATTGAGATTCTGCTTTTACACTGTGAAATAAGTTCTTCCATGAAAACTTGTCAGGTAAAATATGACAAATATATGTGAAGTAGTTTCGTATACGGAGTACTGAACACTGCAGTTCAGGTTTGACCGCATTCAGGTTTTTGAAAAATAATTTAGTTCAAAAATAGCTGGATTCCCAGAGTAGATGACTGTCTCCTAACATGCTAATCATGCAACTCCTGTATATTCTCAGGATAAAAGACTGCGTGTAAATTCCATGTCATACTATCTGACTTACTGTCCACTTCTGTTTTCATAATTAATTATTGGATTTTTATTAGTATGCTGTGGATACAGCAGTGGATTTTTAGCCAGTTTTCTTTTAAGAAAAATATGTCTCTGGAAATGCTGTGTAAACAAGCCAGGTCCAGCATAACCATTAGTTTGGGCCCTGCCTTGCTCCTGACTAGTACTGTGTGTATTTTCCGGCACTGAATAGGGCTTTGCTGGGAGAGAGCCCAGGTTTAATCTGCAGGTGGCCATGTGAACAACATGGATCTTTTCTTTTTCATGTCTGATTAAACTAGAATTCACTTCAGAGTTAACACTGAGTATTTTAAGAAGAGCATCACCTGAATCTAAAGCCGTCCTCTGTAACCAGTAGATCAGACAGCAGTTTCTTAGGCAAAGCTTATATTTTAGCCTGTTGTTCAAGTTAAAGATGCTGCCATTTTTTTTTTGTTTGTTTTAAATGTTACATACTTTCCAAAATCTAAAGAAGGTGCTTGCTTTTAGCCATTTCAGTTCCTTCACCCTCAAAAAACCAAAACAAGACTGAAGATCCATTCCTAGCATATATGCTTTCTCTTTGCTTTTTATTCAGAAATTAGTGACTCTATGGGGAAAAAATATGCTTTTTAAGCATTGTTATTTGCACATTGCAGCAGATGAAATGGCAGAGCAATCAAAGTGGTTGCCACTCAGCTGCCTTCTCCACTCCAAAACTCTTTCTCTGGGCTGCAGTCCCAGCAGCAGGAAAAGCTGAATGGTCTGCACAGAGAAATGTACATCGTCCCTTCTTAGTTTGATAGTCTTGTATATGAAAAAGATGAAAGTCGTGATTAAGTTAATTCCAACAAACTGCTCTAAACTATTGTCATTAAAGTCTCTGCATCGCATTCAGTAATTCCTCTTTTCTCTTTCAGAGAAGGTGAATATGTTTAGTGTTATCTCAGATTAATCTGCTTCTGGACCTAAATCCATATTCCCACTTAGGTAGCTTTCTATCTCTGTTTGTTTAAAAATGCAAAGAATTTCAATATTATGTGGATGCACAATTCATATTTGCAATAAATACGATCGGGAGATAATACTACAGCAAGGGTTCTGCTTTGCCCAATTTTTCATTGCCACTATGTTCAAATTAGAGCAGAAGTCTACATGTTTCCTGAGTGTTTGATGTTGGGTAATTGCTTATTGCAATATTTTGCCAGTTCAGTAACGAGACTGTAATGCCTCTGTTTGGCAGTGCAGGATTTGGAAATGCAGAGATTTGTGGCCCCCTTTCTGTGTGATACATAAACCAGCTATCTTTATGTACCAGTCTATTTGAGGTGGTCATCCATTACCTGTTGATGGCCACAGTACCTTCATATGACTGGGAGATTATCTCAGAGCTCTGCCCATTTTTTTGCTTCTGTGAATCTTTTGTGACAGCTTAGACAACTGTGCTTGAGTTGGCTAATGACACTGTCAGATAAGTAACTGTAACACTGCTTCTCTGGCCTCCTAATTTGAAATTCTAAAATGATCTATGACAGTGAAAATGCGTTGTTCTGCAAACTGTGCATCTGATTCAAATAATTCCTTGCCTTGAGATATCGTAAGAAGTTGGAATTGTCTTTCCTTTTCCATCACTGTGTCAAGGGAATACAACCTTCTCACCAGCTGTAGTAATACAGAAGCAAATACCACCCTCAGTTTTGTGATCAGAAATCTGCTTAGGCTTTGTGAGGTAACATCTGCTATTTTAATTGCTCACTCTAAATGCTATAATGCCTGCAAAGAGTTCCTTAATTTTTGTGGTCCCATTACTTGCTATTTTATGCAATACAGCAAATTTTCTTGAAGAGTTTGTATCTTAATGTAAGTGTGGGAGGAGGGGGTTTATTCCCATAAAATGAAAGAATTCATAATTTGCTAAAACATAATGCATCATATTACACCATAGCAAATAATGCAAATCTCTTCTGATCAATATAGTCAGCTGAGGAAATGCTCTCCAAATAAATGTTCCTGTTTCTTCAGGGCCTTAAAGCAGATGTTACAGTTCTTTATTTAAAATTTGCAGGAGTCATAGATTTGAATGTAGTCATGATCAAATATGCCTTAACAAAATGTGAGAATGGATTTCTCACACTCTCTCTCCCTCTGTCTGTCTGTCTTTGCTTGCTTAATTTCCTCTGCACAATAGTAAATATAGCTTCAAAGCTCCAGGATAAAAAATTATATTTCTTTCATGACTCTTAATTCACAACTGTACAGTAAACTTAGATTCTTTTTTTAGTAGAACCGAAGAAGGGGTATTTGTATGTTTTTCATCACTTTACCTTGCTCTTTTTAAATGCAAGAAATGTCTTTTTTTTTCCATTTTAAATCATGTCTCTCTCAAGCATTTTCCTTTGTTAAACAATTCAGGGTTACCTTACTATTATCTTGCTATAACCAAGGCTGCCACCAGTACTTTATTGCTATTGTTTACTCAAGGACAGCCCCAAACACTTTCCACTGCCTAGAGCTGAAAAACGGCAGGTGAAAATATTAATGCTACTTTACAAAGGCTTGTTTGGATTTCATCTGCTGTAATGTGGTCAGTTATGACTAGGTCTATTAGAATTAGATTTGAATGAGTGCACAGAAAAGCTGATTTGTGTAAGAAGAGAGTAGAAAGGTTGGCTTGATTGGCCTATGAAACAAAGACAAAAAGAGGATGTGCTCTCTGTTAATAAACACTTACAGAATGTGAATAAATGCATCATTGTCAAGAGCCAAAGGACAAGGTTGACACAAGAACAAATGAGTTCAATTTGTGCATGAGTAAACTGAGGTCAAAAGTTGTTAAAAGGTTTCTAATTACCAGAGGCACCAGAGTCTGGAAAAACTCCTTCTTGATGAAAGAATGAAAAAAATCTCCAGACTCTTTTAAAGACCAATTTATGGGGAAAGGTCGAACAGATTTCCCACATAGCACAAGAGAGGATTGGGGGATCTACAAGGTTGTATTCAAAAGTTGTATTCTTTTTGATGAAGACTTTTTCCTAGGAGAGGGCTTGTCCGTGGGCCATGTATGCATCTTCTTCATCGTGTTTTAAGCCCAATGCATTCCACCATGAGTAGGAGTGTAGAGCAAAATCATGTTTCTAGCTCGAGCAGTTAGATCAGGTCCTATAATCACAGCTCAGTTCCAGGAGCTCATTTATACTCAACATTTTCACAGGGATAATGATTGATAATAGCATTAGAGCTTGAACCCTTACATTTTCCACTGGGTTGGTGGGTCTGTGTGAAATGACACCCTCTTTGAAACAGGTGGCCAACCAAATTGCCAGCTCCTGGCATTAGTGAGAGCTAATGAACAGATGGAGAGAACCCTGCTTTCTCCAAAATCTTGGATTTTTTTTTTTCCTCTGTGAAAGCTAAAAATTAGTTTCTCCTTGTCCTGTCAGGTTTTATTCATCCTTTTCTGCAAAGCTTAAAAAAACATAAGGGAGATACATAGGAGCAAGTGATGATGCAGTTCAAAATCTGCTTTTCCTTGTCTCGAGGCTTCATCCAGCCATGCCTTTACCTCAGCTTCTCTTTAGAAAGTGCTGAGAAGTTTGGGAAGGCCACAATTGTTCTCTGGTGTGGGCAGTGGCAGCCTAGAGGCCGTAAGCAACCCTTTCCTCCTCTGCTGACTTTTGGAGAAGGAAGAAACACACCCCTCTGTGAGTGTCAGGATTTTCTGTGATGAAGTCCTGGCATGCACTGCAAAATAGTGCGTGTCCACTTTATTACTGGAACCATCTTCTTAGCCCAAAGTTAAGATGTTTTCATAAGAAAAGGTATTTTTCCTTTGTTTGGTGCTTAATACAGGAGCATGTAAATAAATTCTTCCCCTCCAATTGTCTCACTGTACAATTGCTCTGTAGTAAATAGTAAATCTCTGCCTGGGCTGCTTATCCTAAAATAATGCCTTGCCTTATATGTCAAGATGATCCTCTGCAGTTCTTGTTTCCTAATTAATCTGTAAAGAGTTGTTAATTTAGATCTGCATTTTTTCCCTTATTTATTTGCCTATTTAGATGAAATGTACATCTAATTTTATCCTTGTTCCACTTGTGACAGGACAGCCTCCCCTTAATTCCAGGTTCAGACCAGCAAAAGAAAGGCTTGGAACTATAAATTGAATTTTTGATGTAAAAAAGAAAAAGAAGAAAAAAAAAAAACCAAAAAACCACAAAAAAAAAAAAAAAAAAAACTCACATAACCTAGCCTAAATTTATTCAGGAGCCAGCTCAGTTCAACTTGGCCAACTTTCTAATTTTTTTTGACATTCGACGCTTGTATAACATTTCATCTGCCGCCCTTATACCATTACACTCTATCCTCCTTTGACGTACAAATGAAAATTGTTTCCTCTCATACAATAGTTGCTTTATATAGTTTTCTTAAGTCAGATCCAAAATTCAAGAATGAGAGATGATATTGGAGAGTCATTATATAAAAGGCTTGTCACTCAGTTAATGCCAAGTGTTTAAAAAATTACAAAGAAATACATAGCAAATGACTAATGTTGAATTTGGGGTTGCATGGCATTACTTTGTTGTCAATCTAAAATCTGGATTTATGGTATAATCAGCATTTAAAATAATAGCTGTCACTAATCTATAGGTGTATGTACCTCCTTGGCCACCACACAAAAATGGCTCTGGTGATTCAATTCTGTCATTATTTCCCAGGTGATGTATAAAGACATGAGGTAGTAACCTAGAGGTTCAAATGAGAACATTCTATTTAAAATGCATCAAAAAGTGCTGAATACAGAAAACATAAATACACTTTTATGGCAGGAAAGATAAATGCTTGAGGATTTGAAAGTCAAAATCTCTTTAAAAGTAGTATTTGGCAATATAATGTGGCCATGCAGGAGTCTGTTTTTACATTAGAGTGAGTCCAATAATCTTGGTGTTACAGTTTGGGCTTGCTGTGTGATGAAACCAGGCAAACTTTTTAAAATCCTCTGAGAAAGTATACAATTTAAAATCAAGATAAAAAGTTTCTTGAGCCCTCCTTTATAGCTATATTGAAAGTATTATAAAAAAAATATATATATTGCTAAAACAGCATTATATATTTTTTTTACCTCACAGCTAGTGAAATGATACAGGCTAAATGAAAAATAAAAAAATCTTAAGCTGAGATAAGCCATTATCTGTGGTACATTAAGAAATAATCGACCAGAAATGCAAGATAGTACAGTGAACACAGCTGATGCTATGTTATTTCTCCTTGCAGAAAAAAAAAAAAACCCTGTATTTCATAAAGAACAATAATAACAGATGAATTCAGAAACTGTGATAATCTGTGAATGCAAATAAATACTTCTACTGTAGTCAAGAGAGTAGAAGTTATAATTTACATCTCACATATATGTATTTCAAAATTTTAGGGAAATAAACAGATACCAGTACATCCAAAGTAGTTCCTTCAAAATAATGAAAGAATATTATACTGGAACAGAAAAAAAAAAAAAAAAAGCCAAAATAACTGGGGTGTTTGTTGTAGCATTTAAAGAGCTGCTTTTTCAAAAAGCTTGACTTCATTTCCACAAGAAAGATTCCATAATTCTAGATCAAGTCTATCTTGGTGTCTCTTAAATTCTCCAATGTGGCTATAGATCAGGAAGCTAAGGCAAAAAAATGATGATGGCATTTCATTACAGGTATTAACAATGCAGATGTGCTGTATCCTTTGAAAAATGACAAAGCTATAAATACACAAATGAGAATCAAAAATATTCAATAAACTGTGGCTCTACGTAAGGGACTATTAAGTGCAGGCTGCCAGTAGGAGCCTCTTGATCCACCTCCCTTCCTGGGGGCATATCCACAGTTTTACATGTCTGGAAAGTTTGGGGCATCAGCCTCCGTAATTAGGACAGATTGTGAACAGACAGTTCAGCATGATGAGAAAGAGATCCTGCTTAAAAATTTTAGATATTTTTCTACTATTTTACAGGAAAATACAGACACAGAATTATTTTGAAAGCTACCAGCTCTTTGAATCACCAGGAAAAAAAACCGTTTAACTAAAGTTCAATTTCTTATGTGAAGGTTGGAGTCAGTTGCTGTTGCTTGGGAGCCTGTGTTCCTCTTATTCAACTTCCCTCAGGGAACCATAATTCAACAGTGTAAAACACCATGTTCCCAACCTGCAGGAATTTATGCTAGGTTAAAAAATGCTTTTCTAGTTTCCCTAACCTTTCTTAAAGTTAACACTTCAAGCTTAATATTGGTGGTTTTTCTTAGTTATTTTTTCTTTCAAGTATTTGTCTGTAGAGCTGAGTGTTCAGCTGTAAGCCCTAATAGGTACCCTATGGAATAAAAATTTGGTTTTAAATTAGGTCTTGCTAAAAACAAGCACATTTTCACCTAGAATTCTCTTATGCATTTTCTTTGCCCTTTTGGTAAATGATTTCTAACTAGCACATTGTTTATAGGTTCTTGATATTCTGAATCTAGGAAATGAGCACTTAAAGCCTGAAATGTTGTCTCTACTTTCACTGCTCCTAAGCAATGCTGCATGCAGAAATACATCATGCTATGGCTTCCTACTGATTTATACATTATCTGCCAAGGACGCTGTGAAACAGTTTTAAGTAGAAGATCAGAAGAGGTAAAAGGAGAGGCAGAGAAAACCCCAAATGAAACAGCTATTAAATACAAATATTTGGTGAGGTTTGAGCACAGTACACTTTGAACTTTTGCAGTTAAGGGTGGTATTTTAATACCACCTGTTATTTTAATGAGCATGCACATAGTGGTTTTGTGGCTGCGGTGGAGTTTGACAGTAGCTGTGTGTCACTCAGAGGCCCCTTGGTCCACTCAGTTTATTTTTTGTTTATAATTTGGTGGTCACCTTTCTGAATTTTAGCTCTCATGCCTATCCTCTCCCTTGCCTTATCTTTCAGGAAATAAATGACGTGGATGTGCAGGAGCTGGTGAGAAGGTCAATTGGAAGGTTAACAATTATCCGACAGACATTTCCAGTCCCCCAGAACATAAGCCAGCGCTGTTTCCGTGGCAACCACAGAATATCTTCATCACTGTGTGATCCGAAGGACCCTTTCTCCCAAAGCATGGAGGTAGCTCTATATACCAGTCTATCCCCACCTGGGAATTGTCTTTTTAGATAACTTCCAAGTTTTCCGCCAGGGGCTTACTGTAACTTAGAGTTATTTTTCATGTCCTCTCTGACATGTGGTTTAATGGCTCATGGCATGACAAGGAAATACCTGGAGCTGGGGAGGGAGTGAATGTGTCTGATGGAGAACAACAACTTGCCTGATCCACAGCAATAGAGATAAAAAAGCAACCTGGTCTCCAGGTAGTAGGGTAGTCATTTTGTTGCCCTGCTAAATTTTATTTTTGTCATCTCACCCAAAAGAATTTCCCCCCTGTGGTCAATGCCTCCTGAGCTGCTGTGCTTCTCTGAGCCTCAAATATGTTGTCAATAACAAAGGCTTCCTGGGAGCACCCACATCATCTCTTTCAAGTGCTTTGGTGTATACATCTAAATATATGTCGAAGTTCCAAGGAGGCCTTATTTTCAGTGTTGTTAATCACAAACTACAATTAAATTATAATAGGTTCCTACCACAGGAATTCAGCAACAGGATCCCTGTCCTTCTGATTTCACATAGTTTTTCCAAGAACAAGTCCTCTGTGTTTCTCATTAGGTTTCATCATGACAAAGCTTAGGCAAATCAGGAGTGTGAAACTGGCTTAATATGTTGATTTTACTTAATTTTTTTTTTTTCTGTGAACATTTCTGCAGTTGTTTATAAAACATTATTTATAAAAATAATATATTATTATTTTTAGCAGCGGAGGGAGGAGCTTATCTGACTCAGCAGTTAAAAGCAGCCACCTCATGATTCTGAAAGAATGAGAGAAAACAATGGGAGGAAAATAGGGAGGTCTTCAAGAGTGTCTGTTTAAAATGAAATTATGTAAGGGACAAAGTGTGGATAGTCTTGTCCTGTTTCAGATTAGTTGTAAGAGCCTTTTTGTCACTAATTCTAGTTCACAAAACAGCCAGCCAGCAATTTCTGATGACATGAAAAACTGGCTGTAGCAGAAAACACAGTGATTCTATTAGAGTTCTCAAAGCAAGCAGGGCTGACGCCCATTGATGCATAGGATATATCTACAGACTCTTTAAGAAGTGCAAAAATCCCATTCTGTCATGGCAGCATGGCCCTGGGTGAACTTTGGCAGTCTAGGGACAGTGTGTTCAAGCTGAGATCGTGATCACATGCAGGAGTCAGAGAGTGCAAAGAGCAGTTCTCATGAACAAAGTTCCTGACAACAGCAAGGCAGAAAACAAGAGTCACCTGTCAATGGGATGCTTTACATTTGATTTGTCTTTCTCTTCATTTTTATTTTCACTTCAGCAGTTGCATGAATCCAGGGAAGATAAGTTCTAGAATTCAAAGTTTAGTCTCCACAAATTGGCAAATTCCATTTAATTTGTTAGATTGGATCTTATACCTTAACCTGTGTGTCGTGATCTACCTATAGCTTGAAGAGCTACAATGTTCCTACTGGAAGCTTTCCTAATATTTTGCTTCAAAGGAATGATAGAAACTGGACTGGTTTAATTGTTCTGTGCAGCTGAGTTGCTTTTTTCATGCTTTCCCTGAAATGGCTGTATTTCATTATTTTAGCTGAGTGAGATAGCATTATAAACTGAAAGGAAGGAAAACTCTGACACAATTTCCCCTGTGCCTTCGTATGATGCACAGTCCTTTGAGTAGCTGTAGGGTTTGTTTGCTGCTTCTTTGTTCTATCCAACAATATTATAAATTAGTTTCTAATCCAGTGGGGAGCTGGAACAGTTTATAAATTGAAATTACTAAAGCTTTTTTTTAATGACATCAAAGTGTGACTAATCAGAAACATTCTCTGGAAATTATATGGATTAATTTCTTGATTTTTTTTTTTCTGAGTTACTCCCCCTAAAGTCTGTGTGAATAATTAATTTTTTTTCAGCATCTTTATTAAAACACTGAAAAATATTCTGGTGAAGATTTCTCCGTGTGTCTTTGGAACTGTGTCTCTGGCCTAATTGAAACAAATTCTGTAAATTTGTATCATTTTGAAGGCAGAAAGTTAAGAACTGGATTCACCGAAGAATTTAGTACTGCAATCTGTTTGTCTAAAAACTGTGTGCAATATTATAGGTTTACATAACATAAACACTGATAATCCAGACTAATTATTCATCTTTAATCTGATGCTCAATACCTTTCTTCCACACTCTGGATAAAATAATCACATCTGAATTTTAAATTGCATTAATAGAAGGTTATGCAGTGAAATGCTTCTTGGTAATGCAAGTGTCCAGCCCTTAGCCTAACAGACTTAGAATAAATAAGGGATTAGTAATAGACACCAGGCAGTGCATTAAATGCCCCAGTAAATGTATGTGGGAAATTAATAAAGGTGTAAAGTGACTTTGAATTACAACCCCCTTCTGTTCATCAGGACAGATATTAACGAAGCATACTTCTGGTAGTGACAGGGAAGGGTGATTTTGAGAAACGGGAATTAATTGCAGGGTCTTTATCATTGCATTATCAGTGATTGATTGCAGTAAATGTTAAGCTCAACTATTAGTGAAGGACTAAAAATGCTTAATAACTGCTGAACTCTGTTCTCCTGAGCCCTGTTAATACTCGATGAAGGCCCAGCTATATTACTCTTAGATTAGTGAGTGCATCCTTTCTTATGAACTGTGACAATTGTCTTCTATTCCCATGGTAGTAGGTTTCAGAAGTTACCTTGAAAGCAATGTCATTTTGTTGGGAAATGATTGCTTGGCATCCACAGCCCTTCATGTACCAATTTAGTCTCATTAGTGACCTTATTCCCTCTGCTCTCCAGAGGTGTTGGGTTTTTTTTTTCCCCTTTGGCAAAGACTTGTGTAGAAAAAAGCTTGCCTCATAGCCCAGTGATAATTCCTCCCCTCCCTGCTCCAACAAATGTCCCTCTAGTGCTGACTTCATTGGGGAAACACAGGTTTAGCTGAAATGCTTTGAATTCTTTGTAGGTTTACAATATGTGGGCAAATCATCCCAGTTGTTTTTAAAATGCTTGATTAACCTGGGCCCAGATCCTCAATCCATGATTTTAATCTCGTCATGCACAGTGGTGCCTGGCCTGTGCATCTGAAGAAAGTAGATTTTGTTCCTGGGTGAATACCAAAATAGAAATGTTCACAGCCATTAGAGGAGCTTAAGTAAGAATAAAGAAGCACCTTCTTTACAAGTAGGACACAGTGAAGAATCATTTAAAGAAAAAGGGCACTAAGGATCAGAGGTTTTTTATATCTGTGCTACTAACAGAGCAGTTTGTGGATGACACAAGCAAAGCCAGCATAAAGATGGGATTTAAAAAAGGAAATAAAAACATAAAAAGATGTTATGTGGAAAGGACTAATTAGGTAGAAAGGTAGGTTTTGGGTTTTTTTAAAAAACTTTTTTCCCCCCTTTTTTAAGGTGCTGTGTGAATTTGCCAATCAGTATCTCAGATCTTCACCATTATTGTGCTTCCTTGCCATATACCCCCTCCGAATAGCTGCAGGGCTTTCCCAGTCTTTGGATATATTTAAAAAGCAGAATAGGGCCATTAAATTCCCATACTTTCCTTTTGTAAGCTTCTTTCTTCTTTTCAAACTTTAAGCACACCATCTATACCTGTGCAAAAGACCCTTACAGAGAGCAGCCAACATATTCCACAAATCTGAGGAAATGTCTTTTGGCTTGTCAGTGACTGATGGAGAAAAAATCCCAGCAACCTTGCCTCAAATTGCCGCTGGCTAATTTGTTGTCAGGCACTAGGAATGTTCTACAGAGCCCTTATCATGCACCTGAGGAAACTGTGTTTCCCTCAATAACTTTAAATGACCAATAGGTTATCTAAAAATAATATTCCCAAAAGTCTTTTTCCTTTCTGAACATAATTTTTCTTTATGAGAACCTCTGTTCAGGACAGCTGAGGTTTCTTTTTATGATATGTCAGTAACTTAAGTGTTCCTGCCATCTGAGGACAGAAAAGACTGATGTTAAACTATATTGTAAATTACTTGTTTCAGAAGTGTTCATGAGTCCTGAGCTTCTGTTCTTTTACTTTTAATTGTATCTTTCACATCTGACTTTGCACTGTGTGCATTTATTGCACGTACATAGAACTAAAACATGGTTAAGTGGAAGGGGCACACAAGTGATTACTTTTCTTGAATTCCATTGTTCTGCTTTTTTATCCCAAACCAGAACTTCCTCACACTCTATGCAGCTGTGCTCACAGTGAAACATACACACATGTACTCTGTAAGAGTTTGTCCTGCAAGGAATTAGCAGCCAATGTCAAACACTCTGACAGAAAACACTATAAATCGCAGAAGCAACATGCAATTGCACACTGACCTGAATTTCATTGAGTCTTATTTCATGCCAGAAAGTGTCAACTAGAATTGACTGCACAAATCAGGAGCAAAATAATGCAACAAAATCTGTTCTAAATTTTCTGAGTTTCTGCTTTTCAAAAGAACAAAACAGCCTTGAAGATAATTTGATGGTGTCCAAATATCTGGTGACCGAAAAACTGAGTCTCACAAGGAGCTGTTTAAAAATAAAAGGAAGTCTGTTTATGGTCATAAGTAGAGCTGTAAATCTGGCAAGTGGAGCTGTGCCAGTGGTTGGGCTGCCTGTACTTGTCATGTGTGTGTATTTTGTTTAGTGTTCATCACTTTTAGTGATACAGCCCCCAGCTGCAGAATTTACCAAAGCCCAAATGTGTGACATTTTGCCTTTCCCAGATTCTTCTTAAAACCAAATAAAGTATTTAATTGCTAGAGGATTATGGGTGAGGCAAAACAAATGATAAATTCTGGCTGCTAGGAGGAGACTACAAATAGTTATGCTACTGCTTCCCTTTTGATCTCTTTACAGATTTCAAACCTGTATATATACGACACTGTCCTCCTGCTGGCAAATGCCTTTCATAAGAAGCTGGAGGACAGGAAATGGCACAGCATGGCCAGCCTCACCTGCATCAGGAAGAACTCTAAACCCTGGCAAGGAGGGCGATCAATGTTGGAAACCATCAAGAAGGTACTTTTTCCATGTATTTCCTCATCTTTGTTTTCTAAAATACTGACATTAGGCAGTATTTCCTCCTGAGGTGCATATTACTCTTATCAGTAGAGTTTTTATGTATTCACAGTTCCCTAATGGAAGTAGTCATTATTTGGCTTGGGTTGTTGATTGGTTGTTTTTTTTTCCATGTCATAATAATCATATTTAAATAAAACAAATAAGTTTGTTTACCAAAACTACTGAAACAGTTGGATGTTCAAGGAAGAAAAAGTGTCAAAGGTGAACAAGTGTCACTGTTGAAGAAGTTTCACAGGTTAGGAAGCAAAGAAAATAAATGTACTATTTTGTTTGTAAAATTAAAAATTGCAGTATTGCACTTGGGTAATGTTCTGCAGAATTTGCCATTGCACTGCCTTTGACATTAATAAAGTGAAATCATAGAAATGAGAGTAAGGAAACCCCTAAATTATCTAGGCTATATTCTGCCACCACAAAACCATCCCTGTAACTGTAGGTGCACAGTCTGTAGGAACTGGGAGTGGGGCTGTGGCCAGCCTCATCCCCAATGGGCTACAGCTGTGAAAAGCGGGTGAGCAGCATTGACAGCAATGAGCCATGGAGTGCCCTGGTGCATTGGCCATCACCAAAGGGAACAGAGGGCACACAGGTGCAATGCATGAACATGAGGGTATAAAAGGTTGGGCTGAAGTGCAATAAAGGGCAGACACTTGAAGCCTTCTGAAGTGGTATGATGTTACTCTCTATGGGTTAATGCTTAAAGCTTTCTGAAATTGTGTGGTATTACTCTGTGTATTGTGGCCATCTCAACTGCAACATAATGGTGACCTGGATGTGATTTGGGATTGGGCTGTGGGGCAAGGTACAGCCAGAGATGGGAGCCCAGCATAGCATTGAGAGTAGCAAGAAGACACTGCCTAGTCCAGACCAGACTGATTTTGACACCTGGGGTACAAGTAAGCTGCTAGGAACATAATGGGAAATAAGTGTTTTTTCTTCATAGAAAGCCTTGTTGAAAAGAAAAGGCATTAAGACTACTAACTACACCCTTCATAGTGTTTTACTATGGGCAAAGTCGCAAGATTTTGAGACAGATGCAATTACTGCTTTCAATGTTAGAACACAGAAAGTAGTTGGAGAAAGACTATAGGACATAGTATCAAAAGGGGACAAGGCAGCTGCAGATTTGGCTACCACCTAGAGATTGATTTATGAGACTTTAAAAGAATAGAAAACAGCAGGAAAAGAGAGGCTTACAGTGACCAACTAACACAACAAAAACTATAAAAAAAACAAGAGAAGTTATTAAAGCAACAGTGGGAGCTGGGGAGAGAGTAGCTCTATTTTTCAGTATAGTGTGGTTTTTTTTGGTAGTGAAACATGTATATATTGTGTTTGTAAATTACAGCTATTAATCTTTGATTAGACATAAGTGTAAAAGTTTATATTTCATAAGCATAAGTGCACTCAAGAGATACTAGAGTTCAGTGGGTGCCTACTCTTTGCATTCAGCCTATGTTAGATAGTGCCCCTCAGAGCAACAATGGAATTATTCAGCTGTTATTCTTGTGTGTTACCTTATAAACTTGTACAACTACATGTAATATAAGTTTAGGGAGTGAATCAAGGTCAATACACATGTCAGTATACATTCCAGAGTTAGTAGAGCCTACATAAGAGATACCACATTTGCTATTTCTTCTACAAGGGCCCTATAGTGAGGTGGTAAATATAGCATTAATTTAAAAGGAAAGAAAGGGGAATTGTGGCTACACAGTTTGTGGTAATTGGGAATGGGGCTGCTATTGAACCTCATCCCCAATGGGCTACACCTGTGAAAAGCAGGTGAACAGCATTGGAGGTAATGAGACCTGGGGTGCCCAGGTGCACTGGCGAGTCACAAAAGAGTACTGAGAGCACAGAGGTGCGATGCATGTAAGATGAAGAGTTTAAAAGGTTGCACTGAAGAGCAATAAAGGGCAGACACTTGAAGCCTTCTGAAGTGGTATGGTGTTACTCTGTATGGACTAATGCTTGAAGCCTTCTGAAATTGTGTGGTGTTACTCTGTGTATTGTGGCTGTCTCAACTGTAAAGTGTAACAGTCTTGATACAGCTTTATCCAATGTTGCTGCTTCCCTATGATTTTTATTTCCTATCTTGTCCAAGATGCTTTTCCAGTTCTTCAGTCGTTAAAGATAATTTCTCTAAGTTATTTCCTTTCTTCATGATTTGTACAGCCTCCATATACTTACAGACAAATATTGCAGCCTTCCAGGTCAATATGAATAGGTTGAGAGTTTGCCCTTCCCTGTAAGTTTTTTGCCTCATTTTCTTTATGTTATTTATGTCTTTCATAAAACTGCCTCCTCATTTGTCTGCATACACTTCCTGGTAATGCATACTTATATTTAAAGTGCTGGTGTTGTAAACATAGAAGAAAAAAGGACAGTAAAACAAAAAAATTAAAATGGTGTTTTGCTTATTACTTTCACTACAGGACATAAAAATAATTTAAAATATAATGTTGTCTTGAGAAGTTGCTATTCTGCATTAGGTATTTAGCTTTACCAGACATTGTGATGATGGAGGCAAAATGTAAGACTCCTTTGAACATTACTTATATTTTACCCAGCCCCAGGTTGATCTGCGTTACCTCCAAAATGATAGTTCAAGGATTTCTTTAGTATCTGTTTCCACTTCCCATTCTAACAGTTTGAACTCATGAGACTGCAAGAATAATCCAGGACACATTTCTTATTCAGGGGCAGGATAGGTCTTTAAGGGACTCCAAACTGAATTGCTCTTAACCTATCAGAGCAATTTCCAATTCACATTTGGCAGTCCCATGTATTTTGACCTATGATTCAGGCAAGGCTGGTTCTCTTCTTGCCTTGGATTTTGTAAATACTGTTGCACACTTTTCCTTTTAAATGGCCAGGAGACTTGGGAAACCATTCAAGAAGGCAGGAGCAAGTGGAAATTCCAGAGCTGTTGTTAGCTTGCTAAAACTGAATCAAATGCCAAAGAAATTCCTGATCTGTGCAGCTAACCATGCTTCCATCCTGTCACTTTAGAGTTTCTCTGCTATTTCAGTTAGATGGCTTTGATAAGAAACTATTTTATTGGTGTAAATTGAATAATCCAAATTCTCCTTACACTGCATTGTGCTGACAGAAATGAATTTCTAGAATTAACGTGCTAAAATTGAAAGTCAAAATTTAATCCAAATGAAATACAGAAATTTTACTCTGTGTGGATGTCAGTAGCATTTCAATCCATAGGCAGAGGAAAGCTAAAGATTGCAGCTAAGAGGTGGAATTGCACAAAACCAGGAATTCTGCTTTAGTTTTGTGACCTACTTTCTCTTCTCTTTCACTAAAGCATTTATGTAGAAGAACCTTGGGATCACAGCTATGTGCTTTTGAAATTACAAATTTGGCCCTGATGAATGCCTGATGAGGTGTCAGAACAACAATAAAATTCAAAAGTAATGAAGGGAAAAAATCCCCCACTTAATCTCTCTTCCTGAGAATTCTTCTCTTTCCCATCTTGCCTTATTCTTTAAACATCTTTTCTCTTGTATTGTCCTGGAGAATCCTCAATCCTCTGAAATCAACTGAAATACTTTTTTTTTTTTTTAAGCGTACCACTTTCCCTTAATTTTGAAAGAAAATATGAAAGTTACCATGTGGTATTTAAAGAGTTTCCAAATTAAAAGTTCCTCATTTTCATTTTGAAATCACCACTCTTGCCAGTGGTGATGTATAATGGACTATCATAGTGAGATATTGGTATAATTCAGGGCGAGACTACATTTGCCAATTTCTTAAATGCTCCTGGAAAAAGAACTTCCATCCTCTGCAATGCCTTAATTCACCCTTCATGGTGATCTGTATTGCAAAGCTGAAAGCATTGTCTGGTCTCTGGTTGTCCCTCCTCTCAGTGTAGCTTCACTAGGAGTCAAATTATACACAAGTACTCAAGGTTTTAAAGGGAAAAAGAGTTGTGAATTTTTCTGAAAAGATCCAGAAACGGGAACATCTGGCAGTGTTTTAGCTGCTGAGGGAGACCTTTCTTTGATTTCTGGAGGGGTAAATAAGAAAAGAGGTGGGAAATCTTTATTAAGCTACTCATTGAAGAAGGTAAGAAAAAGGGATGCTGATGTTGAACCTACAGCAGCAATTGTTAAATTTGTTACCCCAAAATTTGTTACCCCATTTACAGTGGTAAATAAACTGATTTCTTTTTAGTTAATGAACTAGTAAAGGACAGTCGGCAGTGAGAGGAAAGTAGAGTTTCCAACATTTCTTAAAATTGTAAAAAAGCTCTCTAAATCATTCCTTATTTTCATTTGTTACTTTTCACTGCTGAGCATTTGACTCATGCATCGCTATTTCTACAAACAGCTACAAAAGCGATTTTTTCTTTGTGAATTCAGCTGATTGGACAAAGTCTAAAGAAAACATTTTAAGCCCACCACAATTATTTAAATCTAATATCTGTTCCTGCTCCTTTTGGAACTGAATAAACAGTTAAATTCATCAGGAAATACAATCCTTCTAATGAATTTGGCCAACTCCAGCAATTAGTTTAAATTCATTTTTGTTATAGGAGCTATCCCTAAACACATGCTCACTTGTTTATTTCTCAGTAAAGCTATTTCACAGTTGGAGGAATAAGTATCACTAGAAAATAATTCTTCCTGAGTAGCCTGGGAATAAATGTAAGTAGGATTATAGGGAGGATCAACTCTGCAAGATGGCATCAAATTTCTGTATGTGCCTTCTCTCACATGTCTCAGGGTTCTTCCCAGTCACATTTGTTTAGCTCACTAACAGCAAAGTTTTAGAACACAGAGGCTGATCCTTTCTGGAAAATGAGCTGTACCTCTTGCTGTTTCATGAATCATAGGTGGAATTGTCAATTAGTTCTGGTCTCAGAAATGTCAGTGACACTCAGTGGTGACACACAAAAAAGACGCAAGGTTGTTTTTCAGGTAGTAGATTGGATTGTGCTAGTTGAAAACTCAACAATGTTCACAGGATCAGACTTTTTCAAGATTAAAATGTGAAATGTATATTTACTGATTATAGCATTTTTTTCTGCCTATAGTGGGATATAGCCTATTTTTTATTCTTAATTGCAAAATAGCTGGTACCTGAAGAAAAAAGAGGAAGTTTGAACAGAAGCTGAGAGCAAGTACAATATTTTATAGCTGATGATTGGCAAGCTGACATTGTCAAGTGAGGTCCTGACTGCTAGGTAAATAGTGCTTTCTTCAGGGACTTACAGTATAGTAGTGCCTGAGCATATATAAACTGTAGTTTATCTTGCCAGTCTAGATGGGACTCAAGTAGGCTTTAATTATATAGCCAAGCTTTATAACAGCTCTGCAAAGCCCAGAGCAGTGATCAGAATCATAAGTAAAACATTTTTGGCCTAGCAACTGACATTTCACTCTTCAGTTTTTATATGTGTCAGGAAATTGCATGGTTGCAGCTGAACCTCAGAAGAATTTGAGAAGGTAGATAACAAATATGTCTTCATTCTTCCCCAGATAGCATTGTTTCTTTGAGTTAAATGGAATGAAAAATTTATTTTACTCTTCTTGCAAATGTCTGTTTAGATGTACCCTTAATCAGGCTATTGGCTTTTTCCCTTTCTTTTTTTAAGTTTATTTTTGTTCTAGTACAGAATAAGAAAGTAAATGCCATAGAAAGAAAATATTATGGAAAATATTTTTAAATAATTAAATATGTATATATACAAAGTATTTCATTGGTTTTAACTGAAAATGGCATTCATAAAATTATTGTTTTATTATAATATTTATATTATTATTTTAGTATATAGTTATTTATGTATTATTCCCTGATAGTACTAGTTTCTAGTAGTCTAGTAAATTCTAAAAGTTTCATCTCAATGATTAATTTCATTACTTTTGTTAGAATCACAGTAGTGTTTTATAAAAGTAGGAGAATGTTCTGTTATTCCCAGTAATCTGCAATGGAGATGCAAATTTTATATTCCTTCCTGGATTTTGTCCAGACCGAAGATGTAAGAATAGAGCTTTTAATATCATGATTCAGCAAGGCTCATGTGCTTGGCTAGGTAGTTTATATTGAAAGTTTTTCCAGTTTAAATAGAAAAGTTCCTGAGTGAAACAGCAATCACAACTGTAAAGTTCTTGCCTTATGTTTTGGGGGAAAACTGTGCATTTCATAGGGTTTTACACCAGAGTCAGATTGGGTTTTTTTGGGTTTTTTTTTTTTTTTTTTGGTACATTCTTAACATATTTTTTACAGGTCTGTTTTGAGTTGGTTTTTTGGTTTTTTTTTTTTTTTTTTGTTTTTTTTTTTTTTTGAGGGAGAGGCCTAAACATCAAATTTTCCTTCAATCTGTAAACTGAAGAAATTTTTGAAGGGTAAAGGTTTTCATTATCAGCATTTCACATGGCTCTGTTGATTTTATAGTTCAGGTCATCATAGTTCTTATATAAAGATGAAATGTGTGTCATGATGAATTATCTCTGGAATAGATTTTGAGTATGGCTGTGGTGTGTATAGCCCTTTCAACTCTAATTCTTTGTGGGGATTATTCACTCCAGTGTTTCATCTCTAGTATTTTTAACCCCTTCCATCAAAACTGTAAAAACATTAAAACAAGTTTAAAGAGATGCTGCATTGTTGCCCATGTCATGTACTCTTAGTAAAGGATAATTGGGAGGAAAAATAAAAATCACTGCATTCAGCTAGACCTTGAATGATTCCCTCCTTCATTTGTGCAGATCATATATGTTGAGCTCAAAAAGCAAGTAACTTCATCTAAACCTCAGCCAGTCCTCATGTGGAAATCTTTCATGGGGGAGAAACATTTGAGGAGAAAAAGATGAACAAACATAACTAATTTTTGTGCAATTTCTTCTATGTGTTTGTGTTTAGCTTTGCTTTCACTAAACTTCTTTGCAAAAAAAGCTTTTTTTTTTAATTTGTTGGAGTTAAAGTGTCAATACATACATGCTGATGGGTCAAAGAACAAAAATTGGAGTGCAAATACACTAAGAGTAAGATTATTGCATCTGCTCAGCATTGCTGAGTTTAATTCTTCTGTGAGGAACTTCATTATGATGCAGGAATAATTTAAGCTTCAGAATTTTTAGTGAACCATGGTCTTTGGAAAACTATTCTACTTCTGGTAGTTAGCTATCTATTCTGCATAGTTAGTGCATTAAGGCCTTTGAGAAACAAAAGGCTGTTACAATTACCCACTTAGAAGTTTTCAGTCCATTTTCCTTTTTTTTCCAATAGGGTGGAGTGAATGGCTTGACTGGAGAACTGGAATTTGCAGAAAATGGGGGGAATCCCAATGTGCATTTTGAAATTTTGGGGACAAACTATGGAGAAGATCTTGGCAGAGGCATCCGCAAGGTGAGGCTACATATATTCAAACAAGAGATTACTGATTTTTTTCAAAACCTTTCTTGTGTTCCATATTAATAGAAAAACATTCCGTGGCAAGATAACATTGTGTTCTGTATCGTTAAAGAAGTAAGACATAGGAGAAAAGCTTTGAACTTTGAGGTACTCATCTATTTCATTATTTCAAATAGGTCTTGGAGCAGGTTGTGTTAATCATGATACCATTTGTAATGCAGAATGTGTTAAGCTGCTGATGGACTCTCCCAAAAGACCAGTGAAAGCTGTTGGTTTTTAACCCTTACAACCCCTTTACAAAATAGCAAATCTTACATTGAATTATGTTCAGAGCATCCAGATTAGTCCCTGATACTTGGTCAAAGTGGGATGCTCCACCTGCTATATGATTAATATTCATAGCTATGGAAAGATAAATTCTCTTGTAGAATAGATAAAATTTCTATAGCCTTTTCATGAAATAAATACATGGTGTTTTAATAGGAGTTAACTTTTACAGAATAAATTAATGTTATGTATTCAGCTGCCAGACACAGTACAAAGACTTGGACTTGGGTTGCTACAGGGAATGGCATATATGTCCAGCAGAATGACTCTTGGTGTTTGAGTTTTGCCAGTTTAAAACTAAATTTAAGTCCTGTGTAACAAATGGTGGAAACATGTCTCTATTTGCAACGAATATCCTTAACTTTGAACAACTGCTCATCTGGTATGGCAAAAATCATATGGCACTTCACAGGTAAACAAAATACTAATAGGCTTTTCCTGGAGCAACTCTCCTTCAAAGACAGACTTCCTGAAAAGCACCAAGATCTCTTCATGTAGTGTATCACGTAATACTGGGTTTTGTACTGGAGGAACATGAAGTGATTGAATGGAAATGAGAAAGATTTCTTAATGTATGTAAACTGGGTCCATGTGTCAGTGTCACTTCATGATGAAGTGCATCATTTGTCTGCGTACCTTCTGGAGCAACAGATAAGTACACTGAAGGAAGGAAGCGATAAATAAGAAGTCTAAAGTATCTAAAAACTGAACTTTCTCCTCCACTATTCATTGGAATTTTTATTCTGTTTGTGCTCTTTCATCTCTTGTCAATACCCTAATGTACACCTGGTCCTGTAGTTATGTCGCTTTGAGAGAGGTCCTGACAGATGCTTCAGAAACTACACAGAGCTGGATCTGATTGCTATCTGGAGGTACCTTACAGAGAGTCTTTGGAGACCAGAATGTTGAATAAGTCCTTATTCCCTTACATTTAAATTCTGTCTGTTTCAACGTATTTTGATTTATTTTCCATGCTATGCACTGAGGAGCTATTTATTCTTTGGAGCTGCCTCCCTAAGACAAATCTGTGTCTCTTCATTTAATTTATTTGGTTGACTTTGACTGGGGGTTTTTTGACTTCAGGCCTGTCTGGGTGAATGCCACCACTTAGTGAAGCACTAAGTGGTGTTCTTTTATTCCCAAAAAGATAGAAAAGAAAGAGAGACTCACAGAAAGATCTTGGAAATATAGAAGTAAAAAAAAACAAAACACCTTCCTGGCTATTCTAACTCCTTTTTGATGGTGTATTTTAGAATTGTACTGTTAATTTAAGCTATGGTAGAGTTTGATTTTAAAACAGATATTAATGACTGTGGGCACATCTAACTTGTGTAAAACAGTGGGGTAATACAAACAGGCTTTTTGAACCTTCCTTGTTTACTCTTTATGATAGTTCAAGAACAAAGAGAAATTCACTGTCTTTGGAGGGAAATGGATTTGAAGTTGGTCATAGAGAATAGAGTTTTGATCAGAGTATAATTAGATGGTGAAACATAGCATCATACAATCCTGTTGAGGAGAAAAGCAAAGTTTAAAATTAAGATACTAAAAGTATATGAGGTTTTTTACATTTGCCAAGATAAGCATTTAAATTTAAACATAGATATTGCAAGAAAATTTTCCTGTTGAAAAAGATAGTAAATGCTTCTCCATAGAGTTTTGTGATGCACTGCAGCTGGTTAAAAAGAAGAAAGGGTCCAGAGCAGAACAGATGAAAACTGTTTTTTTTTTTCCTAAACAGGACTCAGTAATCCAGAGAAACCTTTAAAAAGAGGTGTACAGAAAAAAAAAATCCTTAGAAAGACATTTCTGTATATATTGTGAGAATGTGATAGTTGTTCTCAGAAGTTTCTTTTAAAAAACTTCCAATAATTATTTCAAATTTTTACAAAAAAATTGAATAAGGGAACAAATTAAAAATTATACGGCATTTCTAGTCAATGTCACAGTTAAAAAAAACAAGGTAGGTTTCTTAAAACAATTGCTTCAGAGACAGAAGAAAAATTTTAGGGGGTTTTACTGTTTGACAAAAATTTAGATCTTTTATCTTGGGTTAGAATTTACTTTACAGTGTATGAGCTGCTATTGCTGGAAGCAAATCACAATAATTACAGGAGTCAGATATATTTTTGTTAACTACACTAATTAAAGTACACTTCAGGTTTTCATGTGTTTAGTGATCTGACTGCAGAACTACCTAAGCATTTTTATTTCTCAACTCTAGTCGAAGCAGCTGCAATTAGCAGACTGACTGAAATTTCTAAGCTAATGCATCTTCCCTAATCAACATATTTTCAAGTACTTTTATAGGAGATAATGAAGGGTAAAATCATTACAAAAGGCCCATTGAAGTCATTGGGACCAGAGATTCCCATCAAGTGAATTGTGTAAAGAATTGTTCTTTGGTTTTCCTGAGGAACAGTCAATTGATTTTAATAAAGCAAGTAAGATGTTAAAACTCACTTGAATTTCTCAAGAGTCCAAATTCTGTTTGAAATCTGTTCTGCTTGGATTCTGGAGTCATTTATACTTCTGCAAAGTTCACTTATATTCATCAGTGATTATTCCCAGGACTCAAAAAAGCAAATAATTTAGGATACACCAAGAATTCATGTTTATGTTTAGTTTATTTGGTCAAATTAGGCCATGTATCTAGGAAAAGCTATGTACACATCCCCTCCTTCAGCTTTCATAGGCTACTGTCATACCTGAAAAGCAGTGGGAGAATCCATGTGAAAGGTCATTGTGCTGGGCTCCATCACCTAGTGACAAGTTAGCAAATCCTGGAGTGGGATTTGCCTGAAACAGCAATTTTGTACCCTCATGACTGTAAATGTTATGCATCACCTTGCAGACCACAGATCAGTTAGCCTGAACTTTTTGCCAGAGCCAGGTACTTGGAGTAATACACTCAGATTGCTGGCAGGTAGTGCTTTTATTGACACTAGTGGTAATACAACCCCAAAGGAACTGAAGAAAAACTAATTTTTACACATCCTGCTGTGGCTTGCATTTGTGCAGATGTAGTTATATTCAGTGGGACACATGGGTGTATTTCTGACATTTCTCTGTTGGCATTTGTCTGTTGGTATTTGACATTTGAGTATGTATTCTTTGACATTTAAATTTCAGTGTAATACTTTTATCTATACTACTGAAATAAAAGCTGCCATTCCCGTGAATAACCATCCAACAAACAAACGAACAAAAGGAAGTTGATAGCTCTGAGTACTGTCTTACATCTCAGTGGTGTTGAAAACAACACTGCAGAAATAAAGTGGTTTTCATGTTTCTTACAGTGCTCCTTGTAATTCACAATGGGCTCATCTTCAAAGGCTCTGTTCAACATTTGAAGTTTAGAGGACTTTCTTTCTGTTCCCACCCTGGTTTTCTTACCAGGTGGGCATTTGAAGATCATGATGTGTTTTGCTCTACCTCCCTGTCCATATTAGCATACGCCCACCTCCTGTATGTTTCTCTTCTCTTCTGAAGATGTTTTAGGTTATTTCCTCCCAGTGAGGGAGCAAGATGATGTACCAGGCTCTTGCATCAATTCCTGTCTGCGTGTCCATGTCAATGGTTTCCTTTGCATTCAGGACAGCTAGAGGTGCCTTGGAGGAAGGATAGAGCTGCGAGCATGCAGGAAAACATGGGGTGGGGTACCCAAGCCTTGAACCCAGGATGTTTTGAGCTGTCTGCATTTGTCCATTAGATTGTAGGGTTCAGTCCTAAATCATTTTGATTTGATTGTCTTAAGGGGGAAATGCTATCCAAGCGAGATCTGTGGTGCCAAGCATTTCGAGTGAAAGGGATTGAAACCTGTCTAAAAAGTTCTACATTGTTCCTCTCTGCTTCTGCCAGTGCAAGTGGCATTGGCCTTCCCTGTGGAGTCAATGCTTGCAGGTGTTCATTTCACAGACTATTAAGGGTTAACACTTCATAGTTGTGCTATTTGTTCAGAGATGGGAAAGCTGGTTTGCATTTTTTCATTCTATTAAAATAATTTCTATTTCCACTTCATGTGAAAACACTTGTTGATCACAGTAGTGGTATTTCTTTCTAATACGCTATTTTTTTTTCTTACACTTGCATCATAGAGCAATGTTCCAAGCATATACTTTAATCTTCAGGAAGTCGATTTCTATTCTTATAAAGTTAAAACTTATTTTCTGCATCCATTATTTCATATTCTGTTTTGTGCCCTTAGGCAGAAAAAGAAGTTATACAGCTCTGCCAACACTTACTAACTAACTTCATTTAATAACCAAGAGCTTCATACCAATATTTCATAACCAATATGAAGTATTTCCTTCTCAGTTAGCTTCTTGGTAAGCTGCTTGAGGTAAATGGTGGGTTCACCTGGTCTCTTTGTGAGCAAGATCAAGGTAGAGTTGTGTAATATGACTTTAAAAATATATTTGTATCAGTGCCTGGTACTTTAAGCTGTGACCTGTCCAGATGTTTCTAAAGGTTGACATGCAATTTATGATGTGACTGAAAGATATCCTTGTGATTTAGAGACACTACTGATGGTGTGAGTTTTCTAGTGAGTTGAAATAAAAGTTGCTGTGTCTGAATGCTTTGCCTCTAGTATAGATGGAGAAGGTGGACCTGGCACAGTACTACCATTATAGTCTTTCTAAAGCAACTTTAAATACTTAATCACCCTTCTAGAAATGAAATCAGCTACTTAATACTAAAGATAAAGAGGTAGTTAAATATGTTGGTGAACCAAGACTGGCTGTTCTGGTTCAGCACAGAACTTAAATTTTGCTGTAAGCCTGCTGAAGAGTAGTGTTTCCTCCCTTCATTTAGTGCTATGCAGGAAATCGATTAAGACACAGGACTGATTCTTTACTTTCTGGTAGCTTCTGCAAATCTTTTGTCAAATCTCAGTGAAATTTAATTTGGCTGCAAAGTGTTGGGGATTTGATTGCCATCGCAATGAAACTAGAGTTAATAGAGAACTGTGTTTTACTTGGAAGTGTACTTCAGCTTAGATTAAAAGCTGAACCAAATGCATATTTGAATAAAACAGAAAAAGAAATTAAAGTATCCATCCATAATTGTATTTTTGAATTCAAAAAAATTTAAAGGTCTTAAAAAAATTTCCTTTCTGCTTTTGAATGGAGCATTTTCTTTTAAAATCTGAGGATGCAGAAGGAAAGGCAGACTGACTCAATGTAATCAGTAGTGTACCATTTGGAGAATTTATCAGCTTTTGGACTCTGATTCAGATGGGGGGAGTGAAATCTAATTTTTGGTACTGGTTTGTTCAGCTGCCTGCCCTGACCCTGGGCTCTTTGGATGAGTATTTCATTACTTGCAATAAGTGCAAAGTAAAGAAACCAGAGATGGATTTGGTGGATGCTGCCCCAGGAACAGAAAAGACAAAGGTTCATCCTTCTGCTAAATGCAGAGCAGAGTTGCTACAACTCAACCCATTACACATTAATTATTCACCTGTGGAGCAAAACATCCAACAGGAATCTGTAAGAACCAGGATCAAAATGACCCAGAAGTCAAACTCCAAACAAATACCCACAAACCCAAGGCAAGCACAGTGCACTACTCAGGTGTTGTCCCGCCTATTTCTTCTTGCCAGAACAGTCAGCCATGTCTGCTGAGCTCCAGTATGCTTAGTATGTTGTAAAAAAGAGAAACTATTTTAGGCTGTAATACTAATGGATGTCCATATTCCCTGGTCTAGAACAATAAGGATAAGTGCCCTGTGAAAATTCAACTCACATTATTAAGATCTGGGTTTATTCAGTTTCCAGGTCACAGGTTGGATGGCCCTTAACAGTGACTTACAGAGCTATAGACGATTTTGAAAAAAAAGAGCCTTTCAAGCCTCTGAATAAATGCAGCGGTCTGGAGTGAAGAGGGACATGCTCCTGCATTGGGAGCAGTGTGGGGAGAAAAAAAAATGCAGGATGGAAGAAGGGGAGAATGCAATGGAACCCTGTGGGGAAGCATTGATGTCAAGCAGAAATTCCCCTTGAGACCTTGGTGCTCTGTAGTATTTCTCTTCACAGTTTTGGCAGGGATGGGCTCGTCTCTCTTTTGCTCAGAATATCCAGTCCTGTCAAAACTGATAAGAATGTTCTTACTGAAAAATATTTTCAGTGCATTGGGAACTGCCTATTTTGACTGATTGCTTTCATCAGAGAGAGACAAATCTTTTTTATGCTCTTTAAATTATATAGTTTCATGCATTTTATTCATTTCTGTTCATCTGGAAAAGAGGTTATATTTTACCCATCTCTTGCAGAAAATATAGTTGTCTTGACAGCAAAGAACAGGAGAAATATTTTCCACTTTCAAGCTGTGTTTTTTTATTTCCTTTCATATCTTGTTATGGCAATGGAAACTTGAGAAAGATCAGTCAAAAATTAATAATAATTAAAAAAAGCTGGGAACAACAACTCCTGTTTTCTGTTGATGCTGCTAGGCAAGTGCCTAGCCACAGAGGTTCCTGTGTGATTATTCTGTGCTTCAAAATGGGCATAAGAGCAAAGAATGACACAGAACTTCAGTCATTTCTGCAGCAGAGGTTCTTTTTTTGTCCTGGAAAATTTTGAATAGCAGAAATTTTGTGGTGTGATTTTAATATCAAGATTGGGGAAAAAAATTGGATTTTCACATTGGTGAGTTTTATGTAGCACGTAAAACTTGATTTGGATCCATTAAATATTTTTCCTTCATTCTGGATTCCTCTTTTCCTCTTGAACTGCTCACAATCAACCAGGCCAAGGGGTTAGATCACTTTTGTTTTTCTGAACTTGATAAAAGGCTGAACCTTTTACAGTTTTCAGTATGACTGGTTGGGCCACTTTTGAAATACCTTTACTATGGTTATATGGCTTTTTCTTCTGCTTGAGTAGCTGTGAAAGCCTCCCAGTGAACATGGATCTACAGAACTGGCTGGCAAGTTTTGAATTTTTATCCTCAAATGCTTCCACTGAGCAAATTAGCTTTGTAACTCTCTTCAGAGATCTGAAGTGCTTGGAAACTTTCAAGTGCCTCAAAAATGACATTTTGAATAATGTCAGAAGGAACTGTGTATTATTTAAGAATGGACTTAATGCTTCGTTGACCTCTCAGGCAGTAATGCTTCTATGTGATTTTGGAAATCCCATTAGGGACTTCTCATCACCTTTAAGAGAATACTCAGTGGGTGCTGCTTCAAGAATGTGGCTCATCATCCTTGAAATTAATAGGATAAAACACTTAGCTCGACTTGGAATTACTTGTTTTAAGGTGAACACTCTCAATGAATTATAGGTTATTTTCAGAATTAAAGTTTTTAATGCTTGTCTTTTGCTCTTTAGGGCTGCTTTGTTTTCAATCAAGGCTATCATCTGATGAAAATGACTTCATTTCACAAATGCTTCTAAACTGGAACAAACATATATTTTCCAGGAGTAGGAAAAAGCAATGTGTATTTAACCCTCCATTAATCCAAAAGAATGAAGGTGTTGTAGCTAATTTGTCATGTGAAGAGGGAGATAATAACTATATCTCTAGTAAATTAAATATTTCTGCCCAAATTTGTATGCAATTTGGGTATCCTAGTCAAAAATTCCTGATAACTGGAAAACCATGCAGACAGGAGAGGGGAATGTTTAAAAAACTGAACCGTTTCTTTTAACAGGAGGCATGAAGTAATGATAGTATGAAATGGGTCATGAAATTTTGGCTTTTGAGGGTGGTGAAGGGCTCAGTTCTCAGAATTAAGGGCTCAGTACACACCACTGGGAGGGCTGATATGTATCTGTGGGTTATAATCCAGATCTTAATCCATAATGTGTGAAAGTAGATCTACACAGATTTAGAATCATAAAATTGTCGAGGCTGGGAAAGACCTTTAAGACCATTGAGTCCAACGCCAAGCCCACCACCAATCCCTGTCTCCAAGCAGCAGCACATGTACACACTTTTTGAACATTTCCAGAAATGGTGGCTCCACAACTTCCCTGGGCAGCCTGTTCCAGTGCTTTACCATCCTTTCAGTGAAGAGCCCTCCATCTCACTAGGGCCTCCTCTCAGGCAGTTGTGGAGAGCCTCCTTTTCTCCAGGCTGAACACCCCCTGCTCCCTAAGTCATAACACTTGTGCTCCAGACCCATCACCAGATTTGTTGCCCTTCTCCGGACCTGCTCCAGCACCTCAATGTCTTATAAGGAGAGGCCAAAACTGAACCCGGTACATGAGGCGTGGCCTCAGTTGCTCTGAGTAGAGAGGGGAGGATCACTGCTCTGGTCCTGCTGGCCACACTATTGCTGAAAAATGCCAGGATGCCATTGGCCTTACTGGCCACCTGGGCCATTTCACAGGATTTGAATTTGATAAATTGTCTTTTTCTTAAAGAACCACAAGCCAAGACTGACACAATTATATGGCCTACTGCATTCTGCCATCCATATCCCATGATAATATATCATAGAGTTGTACAGCAGTCTAGGCTGGACTTCAAAGATTATCTCGTTCAACCTTTCAATAAATTGTTTCTAACTTGCATGTTTTTTGGAGGGCTTCTGCTTGAAGGCTGTGCGGTCTTGTAGACTGATAAGTAGGATGAGCCCCTGTAATACATCTGAAAGGTCTGGAATGCTCATATTAATCACAACTTTGCTGGTACAAGTTTAATGTATGTTTTTTGTAGCAAGATCTCTTTATTCCAAGTTAGTCTATTAGCAGGAAAATATCAAAATGTGTCTTTTTAGGCACTGACTATTTATGCGTATCAGAGACAAAAGTTGATTTGGTTTTTGTTTGCTTGTTTTCGGGTTTCTGTGGTGGAGATATCTTTGTGTGTGTGTGGTTGGTTTTGGGGGATTTTTTTTGTTGGGTTTGTTTGTTTGGGGGTTTTGTTTTGTTTTCTGTGTTTGTTTCTTTTGTGGAAAGACTGTATTTCATTAAGCATGATGCTGAATGATAATTTGTTGACAGCAGTAGGCACTATTTCCTGCAGTGGGGTAAGCAACCCTCGTAAGCCCAATGACCTTTACCTCTGTGGCCATAAAATATTCAGTGATGTTTTCTATTGAAGGATGGAGAATTCAAACACAGACATTTAATCCCATTAGTCCTCCCCATGCAGATTGTGGAATCTAGAGGAACTAGACAGGTCATAAGCTGATTGGGAAATGACGATTGTAGATTTCCACTGAAAACACCCACTATGTATCTATTTTTATATGTATGTGTGGGTATAATATCTACCACCCTCAGCCTTCAGAGCTGTGGGAGTGAATTTACAGCTGACACAAATGTGAAAACATCCATGAAGCTGCTAAAGGCTCCCAAATTCATCAGAAGGATGTAGACATCTATAAGCAAGAGTCAGAAAGTGTTATGTTAGCAAAGAGTCAAGGGTCAGCTGTCTCCTAATGAGAGCAGGTGCTGCCCACCAGGAAGGACAGCTTGAGTCGATGGGGAGTCTCATCTTTGGGCTGGACCAGAAAATGCATGTGGGTACAATGGTTGCTAAAGAGAAGGAGTAGGAAGGACACATCAGAGAGTGGAAATTGCATTCCAGTGTGGATAGCAAAATACAGTTGGAAGTACAGGAGATCTTTGTTCATTGTGGTGTTTTTAAGATCAGTAAGAAATAAATGGTGACATTTCAGAAGACAAAGATAACTACCCTCGTGGCTTCAATTTGGATTCTGTATCATGTTTATAATGTGCTATAGTTTCCCACTACGTAACTCAGCTCATATATTTCAAAATGTGGCAGTTTACTATGAATAAATTCATTTGTAAAGCAGAAGTTTTCAGTTCAGTTTTCATTTCTGCTAAAAGAACTTCAGGAGCAGAAGTTCTGCTCCGGACAAAATGAGGTGTCATTTTGTCTCAAAATATATTGCATTTATGACAATGCTGAGATGTGTTTCCCCCCAAAGTGGTTATAGCTGTATCCTGCAATTAAAAGAATAATAAAAGTGATTTCCAGAGATAAAAAGTTACCTGTGTATAATTGTTTAGGGACACCTCTTTGTACCTTTTGTGATCTTTGCAAATAATAAAAAAATAGGATGGTGAAGCTTTCAATGACTTCATAATATTTATAGTTCCTTCATAGTGTTGTAAGGTTTTTATGATTCAGCCTTAAAATTACAGTGCTCAAATTTTTTCCTGTTCTGAAGTTATGATATAATGCCTTAATCAAAGGGTAAGTTACGGTAGAATTTAATAATAAATATTCCTGTCATGGTGTACTCCTGCTTTAAAATGAGCAGCAGGAGTAATAGAAAAAGTGAAATGGATGAAGTCTCAAATACTTTACATTTTCATTTTGATAAACAGAATTAATTTCATTTGATAGAACCACTTAAAAAAATAAAGTTTTTGAGGAAATTGTATGCACTAACAAGGCTTTGAAACTCTTTAGACTGGAAGCAAATGAGGATAAACATGTTTTAAGGAATTAAGAAAACTCTGTTTGGCACCTGTGGCAGATATCAGTTAGAAAGTAGTCTCATCATTATTCCAACACTAATTCTCTCCATTTCACAAAACCTATGAAAAATACTACAGACATTTCTTCCTGAAATGTAGCAGTGGAAAGAATATCTTTCATGTGTAAACATAAAAGGATAGAATAAGATAAATTGCAAGTGTTCTGTTGAAATTTGAGATCAAATTATTTAAGTTCATATATATAAACCTTTTTACTTGGTTTAGAAAAATGCAACATAATATATCAAAATTTATACATTGAAGTAACAAAAAACCCAAACATTTCAGTTGATATCATTTCAGTTTAAGCTAGAAGCTTTAACATAATTTCCTGATCAGTGCTCAGCCAGTCTGCTTCTGAGCCTCATCACAATGTTCTTATTCTGAAATGCTGAATTTGATTTTAGTGTTTTATTTGTTTGTTTTAAACACACTTTTATAATAAATAATGTACTTGGAGCTCATAAAAATCTGATTTAAAGTATGCATTCTAATGGAGTGCCTTAATAATGAGCCATAAGTGTTTTATTATGAATATTTTAATGCAATATTCAGTTTCTCTACACTTCTACTGATTTTGCATCATAACTTGATTGCATTTGAAAATAATAAATTTTGTTTTAAAGCCTTCATGCTACTTTTGCATCAGTTTGGCTCTAGAAGGTTTCAATGTTCTAAACGTCAGTATTGTGAATTATATCTCAGGTACTCTTAGCTCTCCAAATTTATTAATTACTGGTAAAATGTGTGATTTCCCCATTGAATGTGCACATCTGAGATCCCATTAGTCAGTTTATTTTAGGCTGTGTATTATATTACCTGAGACAAATATTTGTCCTAAATATAAAGTAAGAAAATAAGTATTTTAATTACAATCAGTTAAATAGCATAAATCCATTATTAAGCCACTTCTACCACTCACTGGAACAGTGCCAATTAATGCAATTTTTTTCAAAATATCTGTTAACTACCAAAAGGGAATATCAGTTCCACTCCTGCCACAGTGGTTAAACAACATTATAAACTGTTTTTCTATCTTGCCTTGCAATCCCTGGACCAGCCATCCAGGCCTGTTGCTGTGGGTGTGTTTCTCGCTGCTTCATTTCATTTATTTTCCACAAATTACAAGTTCTGCTTCTGACTCTGGAGCCTGCTTTTCTTGCAAAGTGCATCACAAGTGATGTTTCCTAAGCAAAGAATAAAGTCTGAGAATTGTATGCTTTGCTGCGGGGATGTAGGAAATGCCTTAAAAAGGATGAAAGTTCATTTGCACTCCAGAAAACCTGCTCAGAGAAAGTTACAGGAGAGGTTGTCTAAGCTTTGAATTAGAGAGAGGTTCCAGCCTAATATCAGAGCAGTTCTGTTCACAGAGAGATGGTAGCTAGTGCTGGAGGTCAGCAGGTATAATTCCACAAAATTTATTCCAGAATGAGGCTAGAATTTGGAAAACCAAGGCAAATGGATTTTTATGTTTTCTGTGACTGTCTTTTATCAAGGGACAGATAAGGTGAACTATTTTTTCTATGATGGTAACAATATATAAAAATATTTTACCCAAATCTCAGTCCACAGAGCTTGGATTGCCGGCATGTTGAGTTGCTAGCAGAAAGATTTTGAAGGACAGACTTTAGGTCAGTGTAGAATAAGATAAATTGCACTTCCACAGTATCTATATGGTCATAAATTGCCTCTCCAGATATGTTTGAAAGACTGGAATAATTCACAGCTTGTTTGGTCTCCAGTTAAGTCTCGGTGAGTCTCTTGATGCACTTGATTCTGGATAGTTGAATTGATTTCTCTGTTTGGCCTTGGGGCTTGCTGTACACAGAGCAGAATGTGAAAGTTATTGTCCTCTCTACTAACCTTACTGCTGAAGACCTTACACCCTGCTTGCTTTTAGCTCTGCTACTTATTGTGTCTGCAGGAAAGCAAGAATGACAAGAGCAACTAAGTGATGGATATCTTCCCACATGAGAATATAATCTTTATGTGCTCTGTGACTGTAGGCCACCAACAGATTGCCTTAAACAAGTTTTGGGGCACTGAATACAATTGCTTTTGGCATCTGTACATACTGAAGCCTTTCTGTTTGGTCTGAAAGGGAGTGAATTTAACACCAAGCTGATTTTATGGTGGATATTTTTGTGCTGCTTTTACAATAAGGGTGTCAGGGTGTGGGTGTATCTATGTGGTGTGATGGTAGACATGATAGGAAGTGTAAATAAGAAATTCTGATGAACTTTTTCTGATAGTGGACCTCATCCCCCTTTCTCTAATGTGCTTGGTATGTAACATGATACTCCATATTTATTACAGATAATTCCTCCACATTTTTTTGTTTGGTTCCCATTATATATTCCTTCTAAGCTCTTTTCTAGGAGGTTTGTAACATCTGAATTGTCAGTCATTCCATTAGTCTTTAGAAGCTGCTTTCTAGTTTGTTGTGACACTCTAGCATATTGAGACAAATAATTTCTGCAAGAGGAAATTAAAACATCAATAAAGAAAATATCAATAAGAGAATGTTACGATACCATGTTAAAGAAATGTTTGTCCTCATCATTGTTTTATTTCATCTCTTCTTATTCATTCCATTTGCCCCAGAAATTGAGAAAAAGCCTGTATAAAAGCATCTGGTCTAATTAAGTTCACTTTCAGAAAGGTGTTCCAACTGCTTTAAACCTCCAATGACTACAGATAAAATGAATTGACTGTCTCTCTCCCTCTTTTTCCCTCTCTTCTCCATACCTTTTGAAAGATGACTTGAAAATTGCAAAGAAAATAATACTTAACCATGTGTCAGATTGGACAGGTTTTGTGTGTGATCGCTCTTAAATTCCGTTGAACCTAAACCCCAAAGTCTTTCTTTAGAAGACAAAAAATTTTCCTCTGGACTACATCTATCCACTGGAAGGCTGTGAAGAAGAGAAAGGTGCTGGCTTTTTGCCAGCTGTATTTTTTGAACTTTGGAGATAGCAGTAGCTGTGCAAGAGGCCATGAACTTGAAGATAGATATTGCAGTTGTTTGGATTCCAAAAATAATAGACTTAAAGCATATTTTACTTACAGGGTTTAGAGTAGGACAATTTAGGCTTCACAAGCCAAGAGTCTTGAGATAATCTTGAGCAAAAAAATGGGTATACTCACTTCCTTTAAAAAAAAATCTCTCATCCTGAACAGCATAGTACAGCTGCTTAACTGTAACAACATCTTTAAGACTTAGCAACAAAAAAAAGCCTCTAACTTGCCATTTTGGAGTTTGAGAAATAGAAAATACAGGATAGAGCTAAGTGGTAAAGTCCTCACATTCTGGAGATGTCAATTAAAACTGAAAATAAAGCTTACAGACTGCTATGAAAGTGTTTCATAGTAAAAGGCAGGTATAATATTCTGCTTGAAAATCTGCTTGAAAAAGAGGAAAAAAAACTTACTTCATAAGGACTCACAGTTTTATCCACAATCTTTCTATTTTTTCCAAACACTACAGTACACTTACTCAAGGGTAGGAGGGTGTTAATTAAAATAATACAGCATCAGCTGAATGCTCCACAGAATTTAAAATTAAATGTCTGCAGAGATTATTTGTTATTATGCTTGCTATAAAGGTATATGGCTCTTGAATGGGTTCTTCTAATAATTTGAGATATGTCACTGCCCTCTCTTGGTGAGAGTTAAAACTGGCCTTTTTCACAAACCTTAACTAAAGAGCAAAAAGGATCTTTCCTTTGTTCTAAGTGGTTTTTCGCCAGGAAATCATAGCAAGTTGGATATTGTAGATTAATAATTGTCCATGAAGTTGTGATGGCAATGCTTTTTATTTCAGTCTGTTTTTGTGAGCGATCTTATTGGTTTGGTCTATGATGTGTGGTCATATGTGTTTAGAAACATTTATTTAAATCTTTAACCTTATAAAAACATTGTGACAGTATATTCTTTTCCATAATTGCATACAAATATTTAAAAATATTTGTTAAAAATATTTAAACAAAGTCTGTGTCTTGTGAACAGTGACAAAGCTAATGACATTTTAACTTCTTGGTGGAAAAATTGCCTAGTCACTATTTTATTAAAACCTGTCAGTTTTAGGCAGCTAATTCAGGGTCATGTGTTAACAAGTAATCTTCAACTAACACAAGCAGACAGGGGGTACTGCTCTTAAAGCCAGTATCAAACAGCAGAAGATAGCTGGGAATATTTGTTAGCTGATTTCAACTGTTTTCTTTCAAAGCTTATAAAAACTTTTTCCTCCTCCAAAACTCTGTGAAAAGAAGATCTAGATTTGCAAGCTTCCTGAGTTACCCCTGAGTTGATCCCTGATATTTGGGTGAACTGAGAAGTCATACATGGAGCCATAAACCATGACTGATTTTTTAATCATGTGCTATTATGAACAGTTTTGTGAAACACCTCACAAAAACATAAGGTTTGATTTCCATGCCGTGATTAAATCTGATTAAGTTAAATCAGAGAGTGCAGTTAAACTTCAGTCAATCCTGTGTTTTACTTCAAAGTAATCAAACAAATTCTTCAATGATAGCATTACTGGTTCAGGAAGGCTGGGAGTTTATACTGCAGGAGGGACTATAATTTAGAAATGACACATTTTGTATGTATAACTTGCAACTCCCAAAGGGATCTTTTTGATGAGTTATGTTTCGCTGTTTATTTTAGGATGTCTTATGTTATAGCAATATTTACAAAGGAGTGAATGGCAAAAATATACCTATAAGTCTTGTCTTTTGACAATGTGTTTCTTCAAGCCAAAGAAATTAAAGAAAACAGAAATGTGGTACATGTCCAGAGCCATATAAGCAGTTCAGCATCTGTGGTGTTTTAAAAGCACAGAGATGATTCTTTCTTCTGAGAAATACTTGAAACACAAATGGCTGTCACTGGTAGAACTACAAAGTTAATAATCTATGTTAGATGTTTTTATACAGAGTAATGACTTTTTCTGTACCAAATGCAAATTTGGCAAGTGCCCTTATGTTGAAAGGATGGAGAAGTAGATGTGTCAGTGGTTAAAAGTTTTAGCTGTGCCAAGAGCACTGCAACTTTCAAGAAAAAGTCTGAAAGGGAGGTAAATTGTGATGGATAGGGAAGGAGAGCCTCATGATGCTCACAACGGGAAGGGATCTGCATGTTTACTGCCTGAAGTCGCTATCACCCTCCAAGTAGCTCTATGCAGGATGTCTTCCAAGAAAAAATTGCTTTTTTCCTTTCCTGTCTAGCACTCAGTAGGCAGCACCATGGCCTCAAGGGTTGTGGGTCGAGGGTCACCTTTTGCTCAAGGGTTTTCAGGAACTCTGCAGATCATCCAGCCTCTTGTTTGCTGTCCTGCTTGTGATCTGCATCAATCACTGGCCCTCTCTGAGAAACGAGTCGGGAATGGTTGGATTTTTCTGGCATGCGGCAACATCAGCAGGTCTGATTTTATAATAAACGAAGGTCGTTCTCAATATGAATCCTCTCAGCTTCCCAGCAGTTTAGCCAATCAATCTGTAAGGAGCCTCTGCAAATGTCACCTTGCAAACTGACTACGTACTTCAGCAGGAAATTAGAAGGAGTAAAAACAGTTCAAGAACCAGGTTGAGACAGAGTTATTAAATTTTTTGCCCGTGTCTTTACTGAAAGGGGAAACAATCATATCTCTTTCAACATAGCAAAAAAGAGGAATCATGACACATTTTAAAAATGCAATGTATTTGATGCAGCAATCTTGGTACACAGTTGTTGTGAAGTGCCTCGGGGCTGCCACACAGTTCCCTGCCTTCTTTCTTGTGTAGCTGTTATTTCAAGTCAGTCTTGTGGGATATGTCCCATCCCCACTGCATTTTTGAATGAGACAGGCTCACAGCTAACTGCAACTCTCTACTGGCAATTTCTGTATTAGTAGAAAAGTTTTAACTTAAAAGTACAAACCTGGCTGGCACTTCTCCATGTCTCTGTTTCTCTTTGTCTGGGATTTGACTAGTCGTAGCAGTCACCTCTTGGAAGTGAGTTTTAGGCTGACAGCTGCTGCAAACTAGAGACATGAGTGTGGGGCAAGCACACAGGAGTTCAAGATGAGTGGTAGGAAGAAGCCCTTCAATAGTGTTGTGGAATAACAATACATATTTTCCTCTTAATTTTTAATTTCTATCTCTGGTGATAGAACAGTAAAGATATCATTTTCATGTATCATTGACAATGTGGGAACACAAGAGTTTAGAGTAAAAAAGCACTGTTTTGGGAGAACTGTGGGCAGGGAAGGAATATGGCTACTTCCTATGCTGGCTTTCTGTGTCGTCTGTCCTTTGTTTTTGCTGTCCGACTGTTCCACGTTCAAGTGGTTAGTGTGAAATGCCAAAAGCTGGATGCAGATATCTGCTCTGCTCCTCTTTACAGTTAGAAGCTCACTGTCCAGTTTTATCCATTGACTTCCTAAGAAGTTGGAAAATTAATTGGAAAGAAAAATTTATTTGTAGCTGTTTGCCACTGCCCTTAGATTTCTCACTGCAATTCAACAAATGAAAATAATTCCCAGCATAGTGCCTGCTTGTAATTTTTAACTATGAGTATATCTTATTCATGTAGAAGTAGCTGTAGTGCCTTTAAATTGCACCCTTCTTTTAAAGCACAGAGCACTTGGAAGACCTGGGGTAGCTGAGAAAGCTTTTTGGCTGAGCTCAGTTTTGAGTTCAGAGAGAAGCTCAGTATATATGTGCCTATGCTGAGATACCTATAGGTGCATGCACGCACAGCTGCTGGCCTACAGTTTTCCTATAAAGCCCTAGACCACAGAGCTCTCTGTGGGAGAATAGATTGACTGGACTGAAATACAGGATGTTCTGATATCCTGAATTCCCCAAATGTGAGAGGGACTTCTGACTCCCTTTCTTTCTATCTATTTCTTAAGCCCTAGAGCTTTTCCCTCCTGAAGATCATATATCTTTTGGAAATCTCTATTTCATAGGGTGCCTAAGATCTTAGAAGGGATTCTTTGCTTCAGGCCTGCAAGAGACTCATGGGTTACTTGTGGACAGCAGCACATATTATTGGCCTGCCTTTGTTTTTATTCCTATCCTTGTCATTCAGCCCTCTTTGAATGGAAAGTCACCCCAGCTCCTCTCTTCCCAAGTGCCCATGGTAAGTGCAGAACATCGCCATCAACAGTATTTATAACAGTAATGAATGTATTATGCTGAGACAGTCGTAGGAAATAGTGCCTGTGGTTTAACTTCTGAGATTAATGGCTTCACAGGGAGCTATTTTACCTCTAGGTTCTTCTTTTCTTCTTAACCTCCAGCACGTTTGTCCTTACATTCTTAATACTTAATATTTGTGTCATTGGTTTTTTTCTTCTTTTTGTCCCTCCCTAACATGATGATAGATAGACTCAGGGAAACTATCAAATTGTATTTTCTTCTTCATCTGATAAATGAATGAATCACTCACTAGACTTTTATCACTCTAATGTAAGTGTTTAATGAACTAAGTGACTTCGATGGGAAATGAGAAGAGGGTCACTTGCATTTTATTTTTTGTTTAAGGCTTTGATGGAGCAGTTAATTAGGAATACCATGAGTCCTTACAACAGATTTATGAGGAGGAGACGATTCTGTTTTATGCTCTTAAGTCATGGTCTGGTCCCTGGTCATGATTGGGTATCACCCAATATGCTCATTTCGATCTTGCTTTGTATTTATTTTTTTCAGCCATGTATTAGTTCTTAATCTTTATGCTTCAAACTTTATTCTTGATGTTCAAGCACTAGTAGATTTTTTAGACTGCATGCTTTATCTGTAGCATATTGGATTGATTTTTCTATTGGTTTGAGTTATTCTGTGTATAGATTCTCTTCACTGTAAACTGTGTCTTCATGTAAGATAGGAAGAATTCTTCACAAACACAGATACATACATGCATGCATATATATATTTTTTAAATATATACTTCTTGCTGAAATGCATAATTTCATTTTGTAAATTACAACAAGACTAAATTATTTGCAGAAAATTCAGAAAAGCTGCTTGAAGCCCTTATATATGTTAGAATATATATAGAGATATAGATATATATGCACCCTTTTAGGCATATGTTTTTATGGATGGCTCTTTAGGGTACTTTTGAAATGGTCAGGTGAATTTGATGCTAAATAATAAAGTTCCCACAGACAAAGTTGCCATTCTTTGTTGTTGTAGGATGTTTATCTAACCTTGCTAATTAAAAAAAAATCATTCAAATTTAAGATTGTAAGATAAAGCAGTGGACTAAAAAGGCAATTTTTAAGTGTGTAATGTGAATAAATACATATATGTTAATTTTATTTATATGATTGTTCCTCAGAGAGGAAAATATAATTTCAAACTAAATTATACTTGATTAAAACACTAGAAGCATGGAAAGTTGTTTTTCTTTAGTAGGGGTTAGATATCTAAATTCACAAATTTATTGGGAGCTAAGAGTCTTAAGCATATCAGAAGATGAAAGTGCTTAGATTTATATGGATAATTAAAGACTTAGGTTTCTAAATTTAGGTACAGAAGTAATAACATCTAAGACATTTTTACAACTTTATAGATATTTATTCAATTTAACAAAATATTCTGAAATGTATGCTCAGTTAAGCTCCAAGAATGATTTATCCATGTGAATTTTAAGCACTATATATTAATTTGGGATTTTTTGGTTATTTGTCTGGTTTTGTTTGGATTTGGAAAAAAGTACCTGCTTTAAAGGAAATATAGTTTTTTGATAGCAACGCAATTTCCTGTGATACTGAGTGTCTAACTTACTGTCATCTGACATCCTCAGGTGCCTCACCAAATGAAAGCTGGTGTAGTATGTTGGAAAAACCAATGGGAAACTGTAGCCCTGAGTCTCAAAAGTCACAAAGAGAGTGGGTTTTAGTCCTTGAGGTAATAATTAACTTTGCTCTCCCTGCCTGTTTCCTTCAGTGAAGACTCATGGTGTGCAGAGAGCAGGGTCAGTGCTGTCCTAGAAATCTTGCAGCTCATTCCCACTGCTTCGGGCATCGTGCCGTTCCTAGCGCAACTCTTCACAATACATGGGCCTGGGCTTAAAAATTGATTTGACCCATTCACACTGCATCTGTCTGAAGTGGTCTCAGAGCTGCCCCTCCTGACTCCTGTCCCTCCCCACACTTAATCAGGCAAGGGGGCAAAAGGAGAGGGTCAGTTAATGGCCATGAGTCCCTCTCAAGGGCCCATGCAAGCCCTCTTGTCTCCTCCCCATCTGTTCCTCAGCCTACAGGCATAGAGCTTTCTACCGGCGGTGTGCCAAGATTTGGCGTTTCAGTGAAATAGCTTTAAGAAATCCTTGTTTTCAGACAGAAGTGTGGTTGTTAGGGGTGCAGTATGCTTCCTTTTCTCCTTTCTATTACAATTCCAATAACTCTGGATGCCGTGTTGAAATAATGAGTGAACGTTGTAAAAACTACTACCCACCTACTGTTCCTTGGTGAACAGGGCCTATGTGATTACAGATAAGCATCTAAGATTGGGGGATGGATGGCAGGTAAACGTGTGCCTTCCTTTTGTAAGTTCTCTCTCTAAAAAAGCCACTGCAAAACTTCATGGCTCTAAAAGTAGATTTTTGAAGGTCCCAAGACAATCTGGGGGAAACTTTACAACTTCAGTTCAAATTATGCATCATCTGCAGCTCATGAGCCTGATGTTTGCTAGCAGCTCACCACAATGGTGCCACTGTGCTCTGTCAATGAGTAATTGTGCCATTATAAAGCAGAGCCCAGAATACCTTCCTGAATTTCACAGCCTACTTAACAGCAAAAATCATTTGAACTGCTCTAATTACCAGATGAATTCCTCACTCCCGTAGACGCTGTGAAGAAAGAACCCGTGAGCTCACTGCTGGACTGGCTCCGTCTTTTGGAGCAGCAGCTTGATTGCACTTCCTTTCTCAAGGGCCATCGTCAGACTGCCATTATTGATTTGCATTAAAGATGCATTGTGCTTACCAGAGATTCCCAGCGTGATCTGTGAACATATCATAGCTTCTAATCAATCCTATTCTTGTCCTTCTGCTGCACTTCAATTTCTATGCAGCTTAACACCTCAATAGAAATAGTCTTTTTTTTCCTATTCTCTTTGAGGAACTGAGCTGAGGGCCTGAAATTAACTTGCCTGATAATTAGCTGTTACCTGTTAAGTCTGTTGTACATACAGTAAAACCTTGGATGACTGGCAGTGGCCATCTGTACAACTAAGGCATCCCTGGGTTATAAAGACAGGCCAAGATAACTGCTGTATATGGAGAGAAAACTGGAAAAATTATAAGTCCTGCAGTAGTGTGTCTGTATCTGCACAGCAGTACTAGAGGTGAGGAGGTATCAGTTGGTGTAAGCAACATCCTCAGCATCAAGTTCAGGTAGTATAGCAGCCTGGAAAGGAGATATTTCTTTTTTGTACTTTGAGTATTTGGAGCTTGGAAATGGGAGCTTGGAAATTCCTTAGGTAGTGTAGATTTCATATTTCCCATCCGTGCATGTATCATCTTCATTGATATCTGCCACCAATTTTATATATATGTACACAAAAATAGATAATCCTAGCTCTTCATATTTCTTAGCCTTAGTTTTTATAGCTGTTGATGTTTATTTACCATAAGAATATACTTTTATGTGTTTTTATTCTGAGCGGAGAAAGAAATTGTCTTTTTTTTAGTATAATGTGTCATTCCTACATCCTAACATTGCACCTCTCTTTTTAACATTCCTTATTCTAACTTCATTTCTCCGACTGCTAGTCTGTCACCAAACACAGAACTGCTTTTAAATGCATAATTGGCATCTCATTACCACTGGGGCTCTGATGTGTAATTACCAAGACAGCAGGAAATGGGCTCCCAAATAGTTAACTCTAAACAGATGGGCATAACGAGGTAGAGGGAGGAGCTTGACCTAGACCATGACACTAAATGTTCCCTATGAGGTGCATAGCTTCCTCAGGAAAGTGGCCTCCTCAAGCTCCTTTTGATTTCATCTCTACAGAATGTGAGTAGTTTTATTAGACTAAGGTGCTATACTGTCTTGTCCCTTCTTGAAATACAGCTGTTTCACCCCCAGCAGCAGCAATTGGAAATACCATGGATTACAGGAACCTCTGGTTAGAAGGTTGCACAATCTCAGATCAAAAAATCTGCATGTTTTATACAGCCAAGAATGCTTTATAAGGCATTTTCAGTTTAATTTTCCACACGCATGGTACTTGGATATATTCTAATACTAAAATTTAAAGTTTCTGCCTGCAAATTTACTACCTTGGACATCTGCATTAGAAGACAGAGAGGTATAATCTATAAATTACAAAGTGGATTTAATGCAATTCAAGTATTATAGAGTGTGGTGCTGCTTTTGGATAGGAAAGTTTCATTTATATTTTGTAAAATAGGACAAATTATATTTCATTTATGTTTTGTAAAATAAAGCAAATTATATAGATCTAAAACATTTTCTTAGGTTCTAAATTTTCTATTAGTCTTATTCACACTAACATAATAGCTTGGTTTTTTTTCCAAGAGGAACCACTATTTAAGTTAGTTTCTTTGTTGCTTTCTGGGATGGAGATGTTATCATCATGTTTACAGTGTGGTCTTGTAGACAAATATAAACTCCTTCTGAACTAAAAAACATCTGAGTGCAGTGAAACCCAAACTACATAAACTCCATTCTTAGGGAATGTCCTGGAGAAGGTATAAGCTAAGCAGGTGTTGTACTTTACATATTTAGGGAATTGATAAAACCAAATAAAACTACTGACAATTTAATGCTCTGTATCCCCATACGATGACACTTATATGTTAGAACAGCCTTTAATTTCATCAAATATAATACATATAAAAATGCTTCAGTGGGTTTCTAGCAGAAGCAAATAACTGGACACACCGTTTATAACATTCCTGTAACGATAAATGGTAAGCCTGCACCATACAAATGAACCAGGAATATAATTTTAATATGCTTCCTTGCATAACTTGGGTTGCCCAGTAGAGTCACAGTCTTGACTGGAGCTCACAGATTAGGTCTAGGGTTCATATCTAGCTGTTCATTTTTATGTTGCTGCTCATAATTCAAAACCTCATCACCAGAATATAGCAGTAAGTCCTGCTGAGGGAAAAAAATTATGCAACTTCATGAGAGTTTTGCTGCATTCCACTTTTCTTGTAGAAATTTTCTGCTGTGCAGTCTTTCTTCTCCAGCTGAAAGCCTGATCTCAGATCTTCTCCTTCCTTTGATTCTGAAAAGCCTTTTAGTAAAATTTTAACTATCTGTTTGAATCCACAAGTGAAATTTTGACCTCAATGAAGTTATTCCTGCAGGATGCCATTTTTCCAGGTGGTATTTTTCCAAAAGTAATTTCTGACTTTTTGACTTTTTCTTTATATATAGAGCTGGACTAATCTAGTAGAACCAATTTTTTCCAAAGAAAAGAAACCTTTCCAATTTGTGAAGCTTCTGTCTGGGTATGCAAGAGTTGTAGGCATGGGAAGGGAAGCAGTGTTTAGGAGAAATAACTGGAGTTGTTTTGATGGGAGGAGAGGAAATCATGAACATTTGCACATACTGTTTTAGTATTTTGCAGTTTAATTTTATTATCACAGAAAGGTAATGACAGTATTTAATAACAAATAAGAAAAGTCTGATATTGACAGCAACAAATCTATTTCAGATAGTATAAGAAGGTGTCGAGGGGGTCCTCTAGTACAATATACTTTGGTGAAGACTGATAAGGAATGCCAAAGTAAGAACAGAAAAACATTTTAGTTCCTCTATAAACCATCACACCTTCCAGCAATGCAGGTTTTAAAGGCTTATTAGAATCAGACAATGCCTTTGTGTTTAACAAACCTGGATTAATAGATTTTTCTTTATGCTTTTTGAAGCCTTTTAAGGTTTTGATGTTAATACAAATCTGGGACACCACCCTGCCCTTCTTTTTTATGTCCTGTTGCAGTTTGAATATTTTTTTCCAATGTACATTATTTCACATTTATCAACGTTGACCATCACCTGCTATTGTACCACAGTTGCTCAGTACTGTGAGATCTGTCTGGATTCTTTGTTGTCCATTTTAATGTTTACTCAATTGAATTATTTAGCACAATACACAAACTTTGCCCCTCTGCTCTTCATCAACTTTCCTTGACACTGTATGAATATGTCAAAAAGCAGAGCCCAGGAGATTAGTGCAGATACCAGGATATTATTAATATCCTGCTAATACAAAACAGTTTCTTTCTTCTTATAATTTTTGTCCTTTAACACTGGTTATCTACAAAAGAATTTTCCCTTACATACCATGACACCTTCTGCTGTTTGTGACTTTAATCTAGAGGAGGCATGTTGTTTCCCCCTGTAATTATGTATTTAGTAACATAGCTGATAATTCTCTTTAACCTCACCCAGTTTCCTGAAGGTTGTGGATTTTCAATCCATGAATAGTGCATGTTTTTTTACCCCAGCTCTTGGAAGGAAGAAAGGAAACCTTAACCATAAACCCTGAGTGCTCAGTAATCAGTCACTTGCAGAGCTGGAGTTGTCATAGCAAATGCAGATTTTTGGAAATGCTGCTTGAGATTCCTACAGAATTTCAATTTTCCACTTTTTAAATCAAGAAGCTTGCCTGGAACATGAGTTCTGCAATATAGAACAGATATATGTTCTATATTGAACATATATCTGTTTTCTATGCGTGCTTAAGTATCTTCAGATTCCTAATTTTTTTGTTAAATGGAGTGCCTTACAATAAAAAAATTTTAAATAAGAAGTAACGTGCATTCCAATTGTGCAAAGGCTCTGAATTCATAAAATATTAATGAAGGTTTTGATTAATATTTCCACATAAAACTCAAAGAGATAAAGTAAAGCCTTTTTTAATAGCTCCCCCACCCATGTTTCTGCATTTTAATGAAAAGTTTTTTAATATTTAAAATACATTTAAAGCCTCAGGTGTATAGGAAAGCTATGTAGCTAAAAAAAAAAAAATAGGGAATTTTATTAGGCAGAGCTATTTGAAAAAAAGAATGAATGACAAATTCTGCAACTTGCAACATAATTGAAGATTTAAAAATATATTTTTTAACTGTGTCTTGTACCAGAAGGAGCAAAGTCAGCAGCCAAATTATTCTCTCATACTTCGACATTGCAGACAAATCACTGCTGATTTATTCACAAATACTTTATTTAATAGTATATCTTTTGTTAAATATCGTAACATGACATTTGTGGGCTAGTGATGTGCCATGAGACTATAATAAATCAAGTAATGTGTTCCTGTTAACTGAATGAAGTGTTTCAATATAGAAGCCTGATTCATGTAGGCGTTTGAGTTCATCTGATTTGAATATCATGCTGTATAAAAAGGAACTATGCCTAATACGGTTTAGATTGGGAATTTTCTAATGGATTAAATCCTAGGAGGAATAGTGCACAGCCAGTACAGATTTCACTCTTAGTGAGAAAAGTCCCTGGAAACAAGCAGCCAGGTAGAAAAAAACCCCAAAGAATACTTTTTTCTTCCTGCTCAGTTCATCCAGGCACAGAATGCTCCAAACTCCCTTGACTTGTATTTAAAGTAGATGTGTCTACTTTTAACAGCCAGAAGCCAGCCCCTTCCTTCAGTAAGGTCAAAGAGAGTTTTAAAATAAAACACCTCATGTTGTAAACTGGTGGTGAATTGTAGTTTGCTTAGCAGGGGAATATGATGATGTGATACATTCACATGAGCCAAAAGTCCATCTTTAAAGCTGGAATAGCTACAATTACATTTACCTTACAAAACTGGTCAACTTAGGTGGCCTTCAAGTTCCTTCTTCAGTTGTTTCTTCTTTACCTCCATCAATACTTAGGCAGGGAATAATCGTTCTGTCTCTTTCTTTTTCCCCTGATTACTGACAACTTGGCCTCTTCCTTTTCCCAAATTCCTGGATGTGAGTTCCGCCTAATTGACATGGGTAGAAGAAAGGTAGGAGAAATTTGTCTCTGTGGATACCATATTCCCAAGTTCACTTGACCTCTGCACTGTGTCTTGCTTGTTCCATGCTTATTCTGGATAAAATTAGAACCACAAATCTGTGGACACAGTGTTTTTCAGGGTTTTTTTAACAGGTCAAAAGCTCTATGTTTTGTCCTCTGGATGTAAAGTGGTTGACTTGTAAGAACTGATCTAATGAGGCATTGATTTCAGTTGATTTTGTCTCTTCATGGAACTTCTACAAAAATCAGACCTTGATTGTGGACATTTGAGTAAGTGGAAATGCACGTACTCGAAATCTGTGGCCTTGTTTGTAAGCACAAGTCTTTGACTTGCTCATGTTCATCAAATGTGTATTAATATATCTGTATGTGCATGGACATGTGCATTCATGTGAGATTCCATTAAAATTTTTTGAACTATTGAGGGGAGATTTGCCCCTAGTTCTTCATTTTAATACTCCGTTGTAATGTACCACATTAGAAGTGCTCAAGTCTGGTGAGAAGTGGGTTTGTGAGTGTTATTCCTTGTACATAGCCTCATGCATTTGTTTATCTTCATTTATTCCAGTGGCTGAAATCAGTGAAACTACTCACATAAATAATAAGTGTAATGTTTGGCTGTAGGATTTAGCAACATATATATGAGTCACTGAGGTCAAATGCTTTAACCCACAGCATTCAAAACTTGACATTGCTGCAAGATGGAATATAGTTATCAACTGTATCACTTTTCTTTCTCAAAGATCTTTGTGCTTCTGTAATTTTATCTGATAAATTGCAAAATTTGACATTCCACAAGCCTAATTTCTTTCTATATGGTCTTATCTTCACTTGCTTTCCCTTATTGCTGCACCCACATTTGTGGTCAGCAATGATTTTCTGAACCACCAATAATAACAGAATTTAATTCTGAGCACTGATAATCACTGGTGAACTGTGTGAAAAGAACAATTACTGTGCAACTAATAAGTTATTCAGAAGATAATCTCTCTATTTTGCTGATTTCTCTAGTTTGTGTACAGCACAGCTGTAGTAAAGGCAGGGTGAAAGAGAGCACCAGCTAGCTGGTAAATACTTCTAAGCTCTACCATATGCATACTTCATTGCTACCACCCCCAGGAGAGGATTGCTGGCAGCAGTGTAGCAGTGAGTAGGTAAGAGTCTGAGGAATGCAGTAGGTGCAGCTATAGCTCTATTCATAAGCCTTGGACTGGCATCTAAACCCAGATAATATAAACTGAAAAAACCCAGGTGCCTGGCAGATGTGCTAGAATAGGATTAAGCAAGATCCTCCTTGGCGAGAGAGGGATGTTACACCTTAGCACCTGAGCACTGTGACAATCCAAGCTTTGTAATGCTGCAGCCAAGGCTGCCTGCTAGCTCTTCAGGTTATTGGGGGGTGAAAAGCAGTGGGGTGGTCCCTTTCTTTTACAGCATTTTTGATGGTTCCCATCAGTTTCTGGCACGGTGGAGTGGAGCAGTCTTCCCTGCCTCTTAAAGCTTTTGCTGCGATTGTGATTTCTTCCTTGTCCTAAGGCATCCTGGTGTTTTGCAGGCTAATTCATTGTTTTGTCTTGAGATCAAACTGCTATCTACATTTCCTTTTCTTTTTTTCTTCTAAGTGCATATCAGATTCTTTGCTTTTACAGTATCTTTTCTTGTCTTCACTGTGGTCTGAATTATTTTAAGTTTCATTTTGACTCATCTATTTTTTTTCTTGGTAAAGGAAACTCTCCATGCTGCATGGCATTTATGGCAAATAATGAAATGGCAGTGTTTCTGTCTCCATTAAAGTTAAAAGTGTTGGGTTTATAGCCTCTTTTTGGAGTGTTGTTAAATATCTTATGTTGCCTGTTTATTGTAAATGCACTTTTATTTGTCTGACTGTAGATGAAGAATTGTATATATTTTCCTTAAATAGTTTTGGATGAAAATGCTTCACTGTGAGACAGAACTGCAATTGTGTAAACTTGTCTTAGTTTTATTAGTACTATAAATTTAAAATCTGTCTTTTCAGCATAGAGGATTTTCTCCTACAGACTTCACAAAATTTTGCACTGACGAAATAGGAGGCAGCCGGAGTCCAAGAAATACATTTGAATGTTTTCCTTGTGCATAGGGTTTAATTTTATTAGAGACAGAATATCAGCAATGAGCTTTTCATCCAGCCTATGGTTAAATCCCAGCTCAGGCCTACTGCAGAAATTACAACCATTTGATGGGTGTCTAGGAGCTTGTGCAAAAGTGGTTGATGCTCTCCACCCACCTAAAACAGAAAAAATAAGTCTTTTTTCTTTGAATATTACTGCCTTATCTTTTGTGGACAACTGATTCCAGGAAGGGTGTTAGACACAGAAGCTGTCTCCTCGTTCGAGTGAGCCCAATTCACAGATGTACTGTGAGACGAGCTTGTACCCACTCTAGCAAAGATCTGGAGATGAGATTTTTCACTCCTACCTATAACCCCCTTGCTGTGTTTAGGTCATTCTTCTACATATTGTTCACAAAATTGTCTACTCCTACTTGCAAAAAAAGAGAAAAAAAGTTTTGCTCATATGCTGAAGCAATCTGTGTTAAAAAGTGCAAAAATCAGTCAAATAGTATCTCAACAAAGTAAAAGCCAGTGTAATGCACAGTTAGTGGACAGTGCTGTGTAAAGCATGGTAACACAAATGTAGTGCTGGAAGTTATACTTTTTTAACTTTCTCCAGACAGTAGCATTTGAGGGCTGACCCTCTAATTTTCTGATGCGGTTTGTGGTTTGTTTGTGTATCCCCCACACAAGCTCAGAACTGCCTGGCATTATTCAGATGAGGAGAGCTCCTGGCCTCTTAAGTTGATTTGAAATGCCTGCCAGAAGATACACAAGCAAACAGCCAAACTAATGACCAACTTACCTGTCATCACATTTTTAGTGTTATAAGCCTGTTTGATTAGGTCATTTATTGGGAAATGCCAGGTTGTCTGCTTCTGGCTGAAATTACAGGTCTACTTTTCTGAAGACAGGGCTGTGTCACCTCGAGAGAAAGGCTGGGAGTAGAAAGGTCAGTGTTTACTTAAGAAAAAAATAAATCAATGGGATGAACTGGAAAAATTTTACACCTAAAGAAATTTAGGCAAACTAACTTTGAGAAGAGGGAGAAAAGGAGATAGCACTGCTGAAGTCAAGTCTTTAATATATATATGTATATATGTATGGTATCAGATATCTACTTCAGTCTCTTCTCAGAAATCAAATTAAATATGTAAGAATCTACATTTCACTATCTGTTGTCAAACTGGGTAATATTTGACTTCATGCTATTTTTTTGGATAAGGAAAGAGACACCCATATAAAAGTAATAATGCCTAGAATCTCTATTAGCCAATTCCATACCCATCTGCAAACAGTTGCTTCCTTGTAAAGGCAACAAAAGTATGAACCTTGGCACTGTCAATTAAAATGTATCTACATTTCTTTTCTTGGTTTTTTGTGTCATGATTTTGGGCTCCACTTCCTTACATGATGATCAAATAGCATTATGTTAGTAAAATATATGATATAAACCAAGGAATTTTTTCCCCTTTATTATTTTTCTTCCTTCTTAGTTATACTTATCAGAGAATGCAATAACTGAATTGCCTGATAACCTGGCAGAGCAGGCAAGGTATATAATTTTTTTTTCATTCGCTGGAAAATGTAGTAAGATAAGAGGTTTTCTAAAGTGTATCTTAGATTAACAAATATATATATATTTTTTTTAAGTCTTTTAAGAAGCATTGGGTTTTTCATTTTTATTTCCAAGTTAGTTGATGCTGAAACATTACTGCCAAGGGAATTTGCATTTTGGAAACATCAAGGGCACCTTTTTCTGTGTTCTGCAAAACTTTTGTCATGGAAAATGTGAATGTTGCTTTTGGTGTATTTTCTGGCTCTAATGCTTGTCATAAAAAAAAAAAAGTTGTCTTTGCTCATAAAAATATTCTGAGATGATAACAGGAATAATAAATAGTAGAGCGATCTGAAAGCTTGCAAATTGTGACTATAAAATATGTTGTGTGTGCCCATGGTCTACATTTACACAGAAGACCACAAATTTTGTATGTGCTGCTTGCTAAGGTTGCAGTATAATACGTCTTTTAAGAAATAAAAATTAATTTAATGAACAATAAATATAGAAGGAAAAAAATAGCTTTAGTCAAAGATCAACAAAGTTCAGGTTTTACATCCCTTATGTTTTTGTATAGCCATGGCTTGTGGAAGTTCTAGGTACATCCTCCTTCATAAGATACCCATGTTCCTGTACGTTTTCAGAAGCTGTTAGCCTTTTCTCTGTCAAAGAGAGTGTGGCTCATAAATCCCTGTTTTGAGTTCTGTAATCCCGTGGATGCCTATGTAAAAGCAGTCTACTGGTGATATGTGCAGCAAACTGGAGGAAAGAAGTGCTGCTTATTTATTTCTGTAGTGAAGGGAAGGAATGTTTCTCCTCAGCTTTTGCAGTGAAAGGAATGTGAGGCAGCTCAACTTTATCAGTGAAATGAAATAATATTTTGGTTTGGGTTTTTTTATTTATTTAAAACTGTATTTGGACTTCTGAGCTTGATTTAGCAGTCAGTGAGGTAGACAGCTAATGTTGGAGCATATGTTTCATGTTTGATAGTTATTGAGGGCAGAGGGCTGTTTTTGGGGGATTTAAGTTTCAAGTATGAATGTTGGAAGTAATTGTGTACAGGACCCCATTCAGACAAGCAGTTAAAGCCAAGTTTAAATTCATCCTTACTAAAAATAATAGTAGAACAATGGAAAATGTTTAGTGGTTTAAAATGTGTTGAAGTTGAAATAGATTAATTAGGCTTGTGTGGTATCTGCTGTCCTGCATAAAGGTAGTTTCCTAAATAACATTGGTAGATGAGGCTTGAACATCAGTGATGATCTGGCAGGGCACTGTGATGGGGCATGTGGATCTTTTGGTTTTGTAGGCTAGCAACTGCTGTATGAAGTCAGACTAAAAACCATCCCAGCTCTATAGCCTGTGTCTGACCAAGTGGTTACTGACCTCTGCAGTATTTGGTGGCAAGAAAAAAATATTTGGAAAAAGTAGAGAAGTCTGCCTGTGCTCCAGCCTTGTGCTCTGAAGGTATTTCGAGCAACAGTATGGGCTTGGCATTTACTTATTTACTCTACCTGTCCTAGTGTTGACAAATGACCTTATAAATACTAAAGTGACACTAAGAATATGAAAAAGAATTTTTTCTGGGAGGTAGTGGTTGTCCATTTTTAATATTGTTGGTATGGTACAAGTTGACCCTTTTCCATCCAAAGCCAACTAATGTATTCTTTTGTTTTTAATTATGGCAATTGACTTTTGAGTTCAGATAAATGTTGTTACTGCTGTGATTCCTAGGTCACCATCTTCTAATTATCCCAGTCTGAAAAGCACTTGAGTCTTTTGACACTGCCTTATTTTGAAGTGGAGGCTAAAATTCCAGTGACATCCATGGCATTTGGTAGATAGGAGCCAAGCCCAGCTGTGTCCTTTTGTTATATTCCTGAATAATATCCATTGCTTTCTGCAGGGGTGGAGAGATTATGTCTAGCAGACAACAGGAGATAAATCAGGCAGGACTAAAGGATGTAAAAAATTAATAGAGTTATAGCCCCAAAGAGGACATCAATAATATTGGCAGGGTAGAAAAGAATTTGGGGTAAACAAAACAAAACTAAGCCAAACAAGACTGTGTTAAGTAAAAACAGTCAATGCAACAGTCAACTTCACCAATGAAATTCATGCCTCACATGCAGAGGTTTAGAATAATTGTTAGCACAGGTGCTTCTAAGCTTTATATTGAGATCAGTTCTAGGTAATTTAAACTTATATCACAGGATGTATATATAACGCAAAAGATGCATTGTTTTTGTTAAAGACTTTATTACAAAGTTATTTTAAAAATATTAGAAAAAGTTATCAAAAGAGTCTCACAACAGATATGTTACACTCCAGATGAATCTGTTTGTTAGTCAACTGAAAAACTGTAAATAAGTGTTAATGAGGTCAGAAGAAAATGAAAACAAAATAAATTCAAAAGTTTCAAGGAGAAGGTGAAGTGAAAATGAATTATGCTCTTATTCATTTTCTGCACCTTATTCTCTTTCTATTTCTTAGGTGAAGAGATTTAATTCACTGTTGTGTCTGAGAAAACACTTTAAATGTGTCCTTTTTGAAAAATATGTCTGTAGCCTGCATTATGGTTTTATGACACTTTGAAATAGATTGAGCACTCCAGCTTTTAAAGATGCTTCAAGGCTTTTTTCAAATCCTTAAAAGTCAATTCTCTAGATTGAGGCCGGTGCTATCAAGAGTGGGAATAAATCAGAGAATCTGGATTTATGTCTCAAACTCTCAGGAGGTGAAATTCTCCCAAGAAACTCTTCATGTGACAGGTTTAAGCTCCATAATGTTTTCTGCATCCTGGCATAAATCCCTTTGTAATGAAAAGAAGAAAAGGCAGCCATAGTTTTAATATCAGATTTTCACTATAAAGGAGTATTTTTAATCTACACCCATATCCAGTTGCAAAAAATACTACTCCATGACAATCCATGGAAAAGCTGGCTTTTAATAGATGTGCTAGAATTTCATTTAGCTCTTAGCACCACTCATTATGCTGAAAGAGAGCAGGAAACAAATCAAAGAAATTATATCAAGAAAAGCTTTGTGTGGTATGTGTCCAAGTGTTCCTCTAGTCCCACCACCATAATGAGATTACTGCTGCAAGTTAGAGTTGGTGGGATGAAGTCCTATTATTATTCTAGAATAGAGATTGCTCAGTCTTTGTGAAATTAGCATCCATATTGACAAATTATACAGAACTGGCAAGCTGCATCTCATTTACATATAAACTGTCTTTACTTTTTCAAGCAAAATAAATACTTCTAGGGTCAGACACTTGTGCTAGAAATTGGCATGGTTCCAATTCCATTTTATATCACTGAGGACTTGCTCCCCTGCCAACAACAGAGTTAAGTAAATGAATGAATTTAACTCTTATCTGAGTTCATTTAATAATAGCATGTCTACAGTTCAGAAACTAATCCTTCACCTCCAGGATAGCCATGGGCACTGTTGCAGACAATATTTTCAGCCTCTTCACTGGAAGACTTGCTTTAAAATTTTGTGGTTGAAAATACTTTCACTTCTCTTGACAACCTGCCTATTCATTTTATTATTGTCATTGCTTTCCTGCAGGCTCTGCCAAGAAGCTTGCACTTGCAGTTTGATCAAATTACATGCTTTTCCTTGATATGAACATGTAAAACATCACTGCGCTTTGCTCAGGAAATGATAACAGATTACAGAATGTCCCATGTTTACGTCACTGATTTGAATCCAGTCCAAGCCACTAGTGACTGGCTGTTATCCTTAAATAACCCTTAGGAAACTGGAGAGAGTCTTAATCATTTTTATAAATGAAATATTTCCTGAATGGGGATGAGAAAAATCTAAAAATTCAAATCGTTGAATACAGTGCAGTTGAGCTGCAGCTGAGCTTGAGTGGAAAGGAAAATATTTCCAGCAGATGAACTGTAAGGCAGCACTTGATTGACAGTGACATTTCAAAATGATTGAGGAACAGACATTTCTCCTTCTTGTATTTTAATTCACCAAATGAAAGCCTTAGTTCTTCTCTCAGTCACCATTATGATGATAATATTAGCAATCATTATGTATCTAAACACAACATCAATAATCATAATAATACTACCACATAATAAATAGCAGAGGTAGTAATTTACATAAAAAGTGCTAATATCAATTGCCTCGAATAATGAAAGTGTTTCAATAAACATGCCAAGAATACTCTTCTCCACCCCCTTATGGAAGCTCTAAAGAGAAATAAACCCAGTATATCCTAGTTGCTTTTACATCAAGTTTTGAAGAAAGACCATCACACACAAAGTACACAAAGTAGTCATGTGTTAAAAATGCAGTCAAGAAATCATTTGAGGTCTTGTTTGAATGATTTAGTGTGTCTATATTAAAAAAAAAATCAACCTTTTTAAAACTTGTGTTTCATTCCTATGATTCTACATTTCTTTGGTATCTGGTCTCAACATTTTTGCACGACTACTCATTTGATGTTGAGTCATGATTTTCTTCAATTCAATGAATATTGATTCCTGTTTTTTTTCTCCATCAATATTATTATTTTTAGGATGCAGAGGACAGATTTTAGTCAATATCACTGTGTTAAAATAGAAACGCTGCTGAAAATTATTCAGCCTTATTTGATTTCACATTCAAATTAATCAACTTGATATGATTAATAATCTTTGATAATCACATAGAATTCTCCCAGGTAATTCGGTATATAAATTATATTTTTCATATTGGATCATTATTTCTGAGAGAAATTATTATTTGGGATTTCATATATGATGATGGATCATGATTCTTCTAAGGAAGGTATCTGACTTCTTGCCAAAATTGCTGCTGTCCTTGGAAACTTTCAGAAATTTTCATGGTCTCTAAAGAAATTTGATGACATTTATTTTGAAGTGTCAGGAACTTATAAGTTAAGCGCATCTACATCACATTTTGGGTTGAGTCACTGAACTGAAATTTCTATCACAACTTTGATTTACCCTTTTAGAATATTTTTGTGTTGTTCAGTATAGCACTTAGACTAGTCTCTTATTACAGATATCATAGAATCATGGATTATCCTGACATGGAGGGTGCCCACAAGGATCATCGAGTCCAACTTCTGGCCCAGCACAGGCCATCCCAAGAGTCACACCAGGTGCCTGAAAGCATTGTCCAAACTTCTAGAGCTCTGTCAGGCTGGTGCTGTGACTAGTGCACTGGGGAGCCTGTTCCAGTGCCCAACCACCCTCTGGGTGAAGAACCTTTTCCTGATATCCAACCTAAACCTCCCCTGACACAACTTCAGGCCATTCCCTCGGGTTCTGTCACTGTCACCACAGAGAAGAGGTCAGTGCCTGCCCCCCCCCTTCCCTCGTGAGGAAGCTGTAGACTATGATAAGGTCTCCCCTCAGTCTCTTGTAATAAAACATGTAATTTAAACAACCAAAAGGTTGAAAATAACCTAAGAAAGGATGTTTGATGTTGTCAGGAGTGCTGTATACAGTTGATGTGAACAGTGTTTTTCTGAATGTTTGCTTGAGTCAGGTTAGCAGGAGATAGTTCTTAGTGGCAGATAGTGAGGTTAATATTACATTTCTCAATGTAAATGGGAAGAAAAGGAGTGCTCAGACTCCCTAAGAATCATATCAGGGCAGATTTTGTGGCATAGGGAGTGCTGGAATGTCACAAACTTCTAAAAAGGTGGAAAATTTTTGTACAGAAGGGAGTTCTTGAGGGTCACTTTTAACTTGGACCTGATGTCTCAAAATACTTGTGTTTGTTTGTTACTTGTAAAAATTTGTTTCTTTCAAATGGTGAGTAGGTATTTATGAAACTGTACTCCTAGCATCCTAATGAGGTGAGGTAAGGTAAGCTAATGTATCCCAATTTAGAGAATGAGAACTCGGGCATTAAGTTCAGTGCTCACTCAAAATGTGGAATCCCTTGATAAGAGAGACCAAGATGATGTAATAGTCGGGAGTGGTGATGTGCAGTAGAGACCACTCAGTTCATCTTTGGAAATGAGATCTTTGTGTGTTAGACAGCATTAAGAGAAGCAATTTTTTTTAAGAACTCTTTTCTTATCATTTGTCTTTCCTTTTGAACCTATCGCTCCTGATGTGTTCCTACTGAATTGTGTTTGAAGATCACTTGAAGTGGTAAGAAGCCCTATGGAAGAATTGTTGAAACTTTGTCTATATTGTACTACAGTTCTCACCAGCATTGACTATGTCTATTTGAATTGATGTTTTTATGTGAACACTGCATCAAGGAAGAAAGTCTTAGAGATATATATTGCTTGAAAAACACAAGTTTTAGATAAAGGGAAATTTGTTCTTCTCATCACAGCTGTCAATATTTTACCTTTGACTATATACATAAGGGATAAGGGGTTCGTTATGTTCCTATGGTTTCAAAAGTAAGAGAGTGAGGTAGAGAGGGAACAGTGATTCTTTAATGTGATGCTGGTGATAACCTACCCTTTATGGTTTACAATGGGTCATAAAAAGGCAGGTGGTGATCAAAGGAGATAATGAAGACTTTTGTCAGGATGTGGAATTTTCAAAGAGTTAGTTGGATCCAGAACTGGTTGGCCAGGACCTTAATCTATTTTTATTATTTTTTCTTAGGGGCTTTTTTGTGTATTTTCAGTTTTTGCAAGAATAAGTCCTTATGTCTGATTCTGATCATTTGGGCAAGATGTTGAAGTTCTGCATCACCTTAAGTTTCTCCCACGTATCCCACTGGAGACTATGGGCATTGCAAGTGCAGAATCTTGTGCTCTGTGGAAGAGGTTTGATGTTAATCTCATCTGTTTTGGAGAAAGATGACAGTAGCTTCAATACAGGAAAATTCCCTACTCCACTGCTAACTTATGCTTTATGAGCCCAGTTCCCTTATACTTATAGGTTTTGCAGTATTCATGTAATCGAAGTAAGCCAAGAAAAAATTGTAAATGGCATTAACTTCATCCCTTATCTATAAATATGAAGTAGGTAACTCATATGGCAGCAGTAAGCTTTATGAGTGGTCTGTGAGAGCTAGCAAATTTACATACTGTGCATCCTGGCTCTGAGCCAGAAGAATTGGCTTGGGGATTTTTTTTTTCTTTTTTTCTCAGCAAATTCCCTACACTTGCAAAACTCAGATTATACTGATTTCTGCAACAGCAATGAAATTTATTATTTTATGACACACAGTACCTTTTCTGTCATTTCCTGGGTTTGTTGGGATTTGGGTTTTTGTGGTGGTGTTGTCATTGTGCTGTTTCACTGTTGCAGGGAATATGATAGCAAATCCATACCAAATGGGTCTGCTTGGCATAAGAGCAAAAGTAAATCCAAGAAGGCTGATATTTATTAAACTCTACATTTTAGAATTGCAGGTCTTGAGCTTTAATAATTAGAGGGTTTACAGAATTGTTAACACAAAAATTTAGTTTCCACTGTGCACCCATTGTTTCTTATGGGATTTCTCTCTCATTGCTATTAACTCATTTTCTGAATTTTAACAACATCTTATTCTAACAACTCGTTTTTTGAATTCTAACATGTCTTTCTTATGTATTTTGTGTTGGTATGCTAGGGCTAAGAAGTGCAGGGATTAAAGCCAAAAAATTACAACAAAGATAATATTTTTAGATATTAGTTTAATTTTAGGTAGTGCTGTAGCATACACAGACTGCTAGAAATGCTGTAAATGTTGTTGCCAAGCTCATGGCATAGCCCAGGGCTGGGGAGTGGCTTGGAGTCATCTATCATAGCTCACCTTTGCTCTTTGGCCAGGAATTCTCTGGTAAATGCTTGTGCCAAGGATGTGCCACAGTGTGTTCTTATCAGAGCATCCAATAAGGAATTTCTGACATTCAGTCAAAGCAGAGAAATGCTGAAGTGATGGTCTGAGGCTCTGACACATTCTGTGTTTTATTAATTCTGTCAATACCTAATAGCTATGAACAAATCACAAGGAACTGGGGCAGCTTATTCAATGATGTAATTCATTTGCAGAGAATTTTTCAGCCACGTTCCTTTAGAATTTGAGAAGAGTAAAATAAAAATGGAGCCGAGCATCTAAGCCAAAGAACTCTGATCCAAAGATGCCTGAAGTCAGTAGACTTTCATCAGTTCCTTGTCTTTGATTTGGGACCTGAGTGCAAGACAGCTGTTTGCAAAATTCTTTTTTAAAATGATTTCTGTACTAGCTAAAGAATAGAAAATATAATATTTCTACACTATCAAATTTGCTAAATCTTTTGTTCCTCTACATTTAAGGAAGAGGATTTTGTTGTTTTTTAAGATATTAATTCAAATTATGAAGGGTAGCCATGATTGATTTCCAAGAGCAGGAGTTTGAGTTAGAATAAAATAGCCTGCCTGAAGCCTCAAGAAATTACAAATTACTGAGCCAAGCCTACCTCTGGAAAGGCAATTTTATCCTATTCAAAGAGACATTTTTCCTTAGGTATTTTACATGAGAACCCTGTGCTCTACTGAAAAAATTTAAAAAATTCTTTGCTTTAAAGAACAAACAGCCATGCCTGAAGTTCAAAGATTAGCTTCATCAAAGAAGAAACAGCAAAAACCAAACCCACAAAACAATGTTGTGAGTTGGTGGGGTTTTTTATGTGACTGATTAGTAGCAATCCATTATTGAAGCTGTCAGGAACAGCTTCATGTAGTCCACAGGAAATTACAGGTTTTTAGTGCTAGTGCTAATTCTCTTTAAAGTGCCTTTTGTGGTACAATTGGAAACAATCTCTAAAAACCCAGCTAAATTTTAAAGGTCTAATTCTAGTATGCTGAGCTGTGAATTAGGACATCTGTCCTCTTCTGTCAAGAAAAGGCATTTTACATTAGTAAAAGGCATCTTACATTAGTAAGATTTTTAAGATCATCTTCCACCAGAGTTATAGGACAATAAAAAGTGAAAATGGTGAGTGAAGCTGTTTGCCTATCTCAGAAGTGATTAAGCTACCACATGCAAACTTTTCAGTTTGTTTCGTTGCTGAATTGAGTTTCCTGTCATAAACAGCATTAAAAGTGGGTTATGACACCTTTAGATTTTTTTGAAAGTATTTTTTTTCCTGAAGTCTTTTTTTTGCAGAGTTGGAAAAATTTTGCCCTAGTTTAAAAAAAAATAAATTAAATGACAGTCAAAGACAAAAGCTGGAACTTTTCCAGCTAGAAAGTGTGAAAAAAGTAAAGAAATAGTAGGAGGGGAACTTGGTAAAAGTTATGCTAAAACACTTCCTACTGTATTACCACTTAAAAAAAAAATTAAAACTATTTTGAAAGTTGAATATGACCCAGAAATTAGAAAATTACCAATTTATTTAAACACCTTCTTTTGCAATTCATGTGATATATTTCTATGATTTATGATAGTTTATTGTATCCTGAACTGACATCTGTTATGGAAAACTTCAGCTTATGTAGTTCAAATTGCCAAATCTAGCAAACAAAAAAATGTTACTTCACAGTAGAAATGATAGGGTGACCTTAATGATGACTCATTAAGGCTCCATCTATTATGTCTGTCTAAGAATATATCAGTTTATGCTATGATTGTGTATTACAGCTGCTGCTAATTCTGAGGTGCATTTATATTCAAGGAAATTGGCTTGTTTTTCTTTTAAATATTTATATCAACCTGCAAGAAATTAGACAAACCATCGTTGATAAAACTTGCAGACATCGTTGCAAAACTACAGGAGAAGTTGTCTGCTACAAAAAGCAGTCTGGATTAATTGATAAAATGGGACTTTTAGGAAAAGAGGATGGATAATGGATAATACAGATAGAAATTGCTTTGATGAAGAAGAGGCTTTAAACTTTCCACCACTTTTCCTCACTCTGGTTATAAAAGTTTGCTATCTCCTTTCAAAGGCATCAACTGCCTGTGCAGCACAGGGACAGGATGTCCTGCCTTGATCCCCAAAGAGCATCACCTTCAGATGGAAAGGGCTTCATCATCCCTCAAAGAACTGAGGTTGCAATGACCAGTCTGCCAGTCTGCTTCACTGGATCCTCTTGCTTGTGCTTTTTTAAGATGGGTGTGATGTCTGTCTGCCCTTTTCCAGCCACTTAGACTTTTCAAACATTAGAGATTGTAGATTCCTCAGCCATGTCAGCTAGATCCTGTTTAGTTCCATGGTCTCATTTTCTTATTTAAGCACATCCTCACTGATTTCTTTGTGTCACATGTAGTACTTCACTCCCCTAGGCTCTGACATGAGGTGCTGGAGCTGGAAAGCCTCAGAACAGACCTTGACACGAAAGATCCAGTCCAAGAAAGCATGTTCCTTATCTGTTCCTGTGCTTGTTGTCTCTGGGTCCTCCACCCACTGAGCAGCAAGCCTGTGCTTTCCATAGGTATGCCTGGAGAGCCCTTCTTTCAGTGCCTTGATGTCCTTACTCCTCCTAGTTGTGCAGAACATCACTTGTGCAAGATCCAGTTTCCTGCCTGCTTCCTGCAGACAGCTGACAGCATGCCCATTAACAAGTCCCCTGTGCACCCTCTCCTGTGTTTTGGTCTAGAGGCCAGCAGTCTTGGTGAGAAATCCTATCATGGTGTTAAGGTTGAGGAGACCATCCTCAGCACTGTCAGGCAGACTGTTTTATGTAAAGCTCTGCAATTTGTCTGTGCCATGGTTTTTCCTTCTCTGCATTTTTTTCTTTTTGCTCTCTTGTTCTACGACTCCTTTTTGACCTATCTCTGTCCTAAGTAATCTATTATAACCAAGGACAGTCAGGCGTACTGGGAAAGGGTTATATCTTTTATAAGACCAAAAAACACAGCTGGAAGAAAACAAGGAATATTTTTGTCTCGGAGGACTTTCATTAGATTTCTGAGCTCAAAGCTTGTTCTCTCCCCTGACTATATTTCTTGGTCTAATAAAAGATATTACTTCTCTTTACAAGCCTAGCAGGTTCACAGAATTACACCAGCAAAGCTACAATGACACTTCTGTATGAGCAAGGAGACAGAAGCCTATACAATTCAAAATAATGCATGTTATATATGTTAGGTTATCTATTCAGTGTTATCATTCTGAGCATAGTGATAATTAGCACAGACATAGGGCTGATTAGAAAATGTTTTTCAAAAGAGATATGAGCCTAATACATGTTTCTGGAGATGGGAATAGAAAATGCCAGTGTACTGAAGGTAGGGGTAGACCTGTTGGAGTGACTTATACTTTGTTTTCAACAGTGAAATAGCATATAAGAAGTAACAAAAAGAAATATTGAGGAAATTCTCTTAGCTATCAAAGTGAGGTAATTATGAATTCCACTAGCAGGTGGAGAAGAAAATTAGTGAGTATTTTCCCGTTTAGTACATTTTTAATAGTATTCTGAGTTTTCAAATCTATCTTGAAGTCACCAAATCATGAGACAGACAGGTTTGGGCATCAGGGATTTGGACTTTGAGCATCTTGTTTGTGCAAGGACTTAGTTCTGCTTGTTCAAGGAATTTAAATTTGCTAAACAATGATGGTTCCTGAGAGCAGGACTGTCACGTGCTGTGTAATGCTTACACTAAGTTACTGTCCATGCCTTCTTAGAAAGTATGTGGTCTGTATTTTCATGGATTGTAAAGCTAATAAGGATTGAACTGATAATGCAGATGTTCATGCCAGAAACCAGACGGTCCAATCATGAGAAAAAGGTGTCCTGTAAGGACAATGTGCCCAGGCAAACAAATCAGCATAGCTTTCTGATTATTGAATTCTTTGGAGAAACTGCCTGTAATCTCCATAAAGGAGCTATTACATGATATTATTCCATGAATAAATTTGTATATGAAAAATAGATGAATTATTCACTTAGTTTTAGTGCATAGTGGATAGAGGCAATTTGTTTCCTGTAGCAATACAAATTCTCATTTTAATTAGTGTTTTAATGCACTGAAAAGTGAGCTGAGCATAGCTCCCAGGTGTTGTACTAAAAATGGAGACCCACTCAGGATCTATTCTTAGAAGAAATATAGTTGCATTTGCAGGTGTAGGAATAGGATTGGATTCTCATACAGGCTAGTGAGGCTTATTTTCATTGAAATCCTCTGGCTTACACCAACCCAGACTCCAGCCTCGACTGCCTTATATTCAGGTTCATGTTTGCAGAACCTGATTGTGTATTAGGAGTGCAATGAAGTGCAGGTTAAATGAGCAATATATAGCTATGCCAACACAGTTAATGAAAGCAGCTAGAGGAAGGTGTTTAAATCAGAACAAATGCTGACAGACTAATAGCATTCATCTCTGCTTTAGACAAGGGCTAGATGCCACACCAGGTAATAGGCTCTTTTGGCTTTTTTTTTTTAATTTTGTCTCTTGAGCCTGAAGCGAGGGACTTACAGCATATTGCATAATTACCTGGGATTGCATAAATGGAGGTTAGTTTTGCAGGGGAATTTTAAAGACCATCATATTAAAAATAAAAAGATAAGTTTAAAAAATTATTATGAGGAGTTTGTGTCAAAGTCTGAAACTATAGTAATAACATCTTCTTTCTAAGTTTATGAAAACCATTAACAGTCTCCATCAAAACCATAATGGAGATGAAGTCTTGGACAAGAATAGTCTTACCAAGGGTCAGCTTTCAAGCAAGCACTCTTTAGTCCTGCAGACATTTACACCTTCTCCAGCAGCTGTTAACCTTAGGGCCCACACCTTGAAAGATGATCAGTGTCCCCAGGCAGAAGCTTTGAGTGTGCATTGAGAGATAATGCAGTTGTACACACAGGTGTGTGGAGAAAAAGATTTGAGGATTCTGGTTTTGGGCTCTATCTAACATTTGGAAAGATTATATTGTTTAAGCCACCCTTCTCAGTTGAAAGAAATTTCTTGTATGGTAAGGTAATTGGAGCCTAACTACTAATTTCATAATGTACTCTTAAGACAAACATTTCTTTCTTCTTAAAAGTAGTAGATCTTTTCAAATGAAAAGATGATTTTAAAATAGGTATCATCCCTTAAAATTAAATCCCAGAAAGACTGTAGTGATGAGCACACTATTACTACTTAGCTGATTAAATTATCACTTCCATATACGCCAATATGTTCTTAGAAGGATCTTTGCAATATCAAACTAACTAAGGAAATTCTCAGTGGTTTAAAGTTCTTGGTTTCTTTACTCAATTTCAGCAGTGTGTATGAATCCATTGTAGGAATACAGTGTTCTAGCAAATATAATTCTCATAGTTTGCAAGACAGATTTATCATGTGTTTCAGTAGTTTTAATTGCTAGGATGTATTTCTAATTTATTTTTGTGGCAAATTCCAGTGTCATTAGAGCAGTGATTTTCATTTGTAACAAAAATTTATTTCAGTTATTCAGCTATTCTAGACAGCTTATTAGATGTGACATTTAATCTTTTAAACTAATGAGTTACTATTTTCCATAAGGATCTTTTATTTAAGCCTTCAGGTACTCTACAGCATATCATTTGCCATTTAGTGTTTAAGAAAGCATATGACATTTACTCACACTAATGCCTCTGTTTCTTTAATGCAGAAGTGCCCACTCCTGCATGTGACTCCACTGACGTAGTTATTTACAGATCCTGATAGGATTTCGATATTCTTCAGTGGAGAACTGGCAAGTAGTAAACCTAGTGGACTCCAAATTTACTCTCAACCATGTATGTTGTGTAGTATGCACAAGTACAGCATAGATACTTTAAACAGGTTCTGTACAGCTGTGGTAGCTCCACAGCGCTGCCCCCAGAAGAAGCCGCCAGTCAGAATTATACTTCTCCTGCTGGTAAGGTGATGATGCCTCTGAAGTGTTATTGGAGGCATCATCAAAAGGCCATAGAAGTAGAGGTCTAGTTTAGGGACAGCCTTTCTGCTGCCTAATGATGAAGCAAATGCCCTCTGGCGTATAGAAAGGAATGAAGCTGAATGTATTGACTGTGCTGAAGATGAGTTTATAGTGTTGGTAGTTAGCAAATTGCTTTTCACTATTATCAGTGTAACACTTGGTTATCAGGATAGCAATTCATGGCCTTTAGACCAAAGATGATTTCAGTTACAGTCTATTGATGCTAACGAGGCCTTTGCTTTGCAATTAAGGCTAGATCATCTGCAGGCAAATATTTTAGAAAGTATTATCTGGACCCTATAGAGGGAGGTACCCCAGGTATGAACTAGACCACATCACTCAAAGATTTCCCAGTGCTCAATGCTGCTGGTATCTGTGCTGATCTTTAGGACTCTAGGTGAGCACACCTGCTCTCATTGCAGTTGAATTTAGTGGGAAGAAGTTACTTCATGTAATCCAGGTTGTTGGCCACGACCATCTCCTCAAATTCACTCTTGAACTCTGTTCTCCCCTGCCCCAAGTGTCAGGGTCAAAAGAGAGCCTTCAGAAGAAGGTCCTGTTTCTTCTTAGCTGGGGCCTGGTACTGATAACTAATTCTGCTTGGCCACTGCTGTGGTAATTTTTTTATTTCTTTACTAATAGTTCCGATTCCTAAGAAAGCTTCTCTGTGCTGAAGGCGTGGAAAAAACCACCCCACAATCTTATTTTCTTCACTACCAAACTCTCAAAAACATATGATCCAGTAAATTACTTGTAACATCTGGTCCATAATGCACTCAAAACTGGTGACTCTGTAGCCTTATGCTCTGTGAGCATGGGTTATACTGGAGTAATATTTCCTAACATAGCAGTGGCAAAATGCAGCTTTGATTTACTAGCCAGTACCAAGCTGGTAAGTCTGTGTCATATCCAACTTAGCAGACCTCTTTCTTTCTGCCAATGCTAAGAATAAAACCTCAAATTTACAAACAGTATTGATATATGTGTAAGCAAAGACTGTTTCCATTTCTCTGTTCCTCATTTAAGCAGCCCAGGAATCTGAAGAATCAATGGAAAGCAGTTTGTCATCTAGTGCTACTCTTGCTGCATTGCCAGGTTAGTTCCTCTGCAGTGAGGAACTTGAAGGCAGTATTTGAGTAAAAGCTTGTTTTGGTTTGTCACTTTTTACCTAAGCTCTCCATTCTTTATACGTTCTCCACAGTGCCTTCACATAGGCACATTTTAAATGGAAATAAGCTAAATTTCCCTTTCATACAAATTTGTCATGGTCCATCAGCTTTTTTCTTTCTTTCTCTCTCTCTCTTTTTTTTTTTTTTTTTTTTTAAATATTTACTTTTTGGTGTTGATGCTTTGTGAGCAGCTGTTTCCTAGCCCCCTGTGCTTGGGAAACACGTTGCACTAGCATGTATGAAAAGGAGATGCTCTTGTCTGATCTTTCTTTGTACTACATTTAAGAAAGAGCTGGCAAACTCTGCTGTGCTGAGCAGCAGAAAGTGTAAGATACTTTGATGTTGTGCAAGTATGAACAGCTTCTGGACAGGTACAGATATGCTTAAAGGTATAGAAATTGTCTGTGCTGAACACTGGTGTGTGTTCTCACCATACCTACATGCTAATTTCTTTGCTTTTCATGTTGGTGATGAGAGGCTGAATGTGTCTAAGGAGACAGGGACCCACAGTCTTTGAGATAAAAATAGTCATTTTATCATAGCTGCCTCTCTTTGACTTTGTATGTGGTATTTGGAGGAAGTGTTTTCATGTCACTACATCTGTGCCTTGACTAAGGAAATGAGGTGCTTTTCTGTGTCCTTTTCTTATTTGGTGTTTCATGGTGAAGCTGAGAATTCTGTAGCAGTGACAAAGATGCTAAGTGTAATATGCAATAAGGTTGTTCTATTTCCAAGGTTTTCAGGGCATGTATTTCCATGGTATGTGCATCCTAGGAACATCCTCCACCCTTCACCCAAGTCCAGTGAAATCATTTTTAATGCATGAGGAAAACAACCACAGCAGTACTGCCCAGTGAGCATTCAGTAGCTGAATAAATAACTAAATATACTTCTGAGTAAATAGTGCTGAGGTATTGCTTCATTTAAAATCCTTTAGCCTGCCAAAGAAAAATGGAGATTCCCATATGCTATTCCTGAAAAAAGTGTACTTCATAACATTGTATTCAAATGAAAAGATAACCAGATATAGAGTTCCTTGATGCATTACTGCGAAAGCAGTGTGCAATAATTCTGCTTAGACTTCAAAAAAAAAAAAAAAAAAAAAAAAAAGCTAAAGAGATGTCCAGATTAGTCCAGATGTTCTGTAGCCTCATTGGGCACCATGTATATTTAAACATGCATTCCTTGTCAGCTGCCTTTAAAATAAGCACTGATTTTTTTGGTGCAAGCACAGGTCAGTACTACTACCTCTGCTACTGCAGTTCCTGGGCTGAAACTCTACAGGGGCCTTTCTTTTTCTTCCCAGCTTGGAGAGTGATGAATCTAATACACAATTCTCCATGTGGATTTACTTCCAGAGCTGACTCCCAGACTACTAATTCAGTGATTATATCGAAGGGGAGATTCTTATTGCAGAAAAAACAAAGCCAAGGTGCTTCTCAGCATCTGTGCTCACCAAGCTGACTGCAATGCAGTGTGGAGATGCCCAAGCAGCTCAGCACTGGCAGCACTCTGCTGCAGAAGCAGGGCATTCACCATAGGCCACTTTACTCTGAAGGATTCACTTATGTGGTTTGCTGGGCTGGGTTTATTCAGAATGCTGCTCTGTAAACCCACTTCCCTCCAAATGGAACAGTGGTGGGTTTGCTCTGCACTATTACTATTTGGATATTTTACTGGAATGCTACCCCCAGAATTCTTGAGCCCTGCAAGAGCAAACAGGTTTTGTTGACATTGCAGTTTGACAAACCATTTCTGAAAATTCAGATCTCAAAAAAGTGCCCAACTGAGCTGAGGGGAAAGCTGGGAGTGTGCTGAAGAATTTTTGAATACTGCCAGGGAACTGATGAGACCCTGAAATGTGATCTGTGTGTTTTCTTGCTACCTGTGGAGAGGGAGCTTCATGTAACCAAGTGGAAAGCAGTGCTTTTCATTGTTTTTCACTGCATAGGTTTGATCAAAGGTTTTATGATGGTATCAAAAGCTTATATATTGTGATTTAATACAAGCTGGAGTAGTAACCTTGAATATTTTCCCCTGATTGCATAAAGATGCAGTGGTGGACAAAACAGACCAAGTTCAGTTATAAAACCTGATTTTAAGGTTTTGGTTTTCTTCCAGCCTTACATGACTAAGATAAAAGACATCCTATGTAACTCTTAATATGCTTAATGAGAAAGGAGACAAGCATTTGCAATTAAAAATCAAAGTGACTAAATTTAAACTGTACACAAACCTGAACTTCCTTGGTATTATCAGTTACCGTGGAATAAATCAGGCTTTAGTGAGAAATCTTCCAATGTAAAAAGAAAGCGATATTCATGGTTTTTACTCTGGCAGTATGAAGAAATTTGTTAGCAAAGGGATGAATTCAGTATTGGGTCGAAGAACAGGCTTTTCTGAGTATTTGACTTTAATTGAAATATGGAGGCAATGGGAAAAGAGATGAACATCTGACTCATTATTATCCTTGGCTGAGTCTTTTCTTCAGAGTTCTATAAGGTTGTCAGAGGATGGGAGTAAAAATAAAAAAAAAAAAAAACAGCAAGAAAGATGAAAGCAAAGGAAACAGGGCTCTACAGTAATTTATTTTAAGTCCCATCTCCCTCATAACACAAAAGGAGAAGGATGAGTTGGGGAGAAGTTTCCTGAAAGGTCTGCCTGAGAGAAAAAAAGATCCAAAGGCAAAGAGAAAGGGGAAAGGACCCAAAAATGAGTCAAAGCTGGATGTAGTGAAAAGTGATGTCCCTTGACCAACACAAACCCTGAAAAAACAAACAAACAAAAAAACAAAAACAAAACAAAAAAGACAGGAAAAAGCCACAAGAAATGGAAAGGTAGATCAAGGGAAAGAAAAACAGAGAGGACAAGAAAGCACATTGAAAGTACCCAGAGAAATGGATGGCAAGAGGTAGTGTAGGAAAGAGGAAGATAAGCACAGGTTAGGGAGCTGCTGGGAGTACTGAATTCACAGTAAAAAAAAATATTAAAGAAGGGATAAAAGGGTATTTTCCAAAGATAAGAGATGACAGAAGTGGAAAATGATAGATTAAGACCACCAAATTTTAAATGAAAGGGAAAGAAAAATAGAGAAATTAAGCCAGAGATGAAGAGATGATGGGGTGGAGAAGTCAGCAATCATTAGAATGACACCACTAGCTTGGAGAGATGGTTCATTTTCTTTGAGATGTGGTGATTTACTATACATTTGAAAAATTATACCATTCAATTCTAGAAGCTTGGCCTAAGCACTAAGCATCAGCTTTGTGAGTAGAGCAGGCAGTGGGAGAATAGCTATGAAGTCTGTGTTGTTTCCCCTGTAAATTCAGCATTTGTCAGTGGTCTAAAATATCCAATTATAACTTCTGGCAGCAATCTGGGTCCTTAAGAAAACATTGAGCCAGGTGCTAGTAGGCAAATGAACAGCAGGTTGTAACTTTCCATTAGCTTCTTTTTTCAGTTCAGTAAGAAAAGGAAATTTGAGTAGTCCCCAAAGGAAAATATTTTATTAACTCTGTTCAGTGTTATTCTGCCTTGTGCATTGGCTTTGAGGAAAGAAATTCCTACTGAGGTCACTTGCACTTGTGTCTATGATCAGTTAACAAAACAAATAGCCCACCTCAACTTCTGCAATTACAATCCTTAGCACAGTGGATATAAAACTAAACTTGAGTATTCACATCCCCCTAACAGCTTGAAAGTAACAGAGCAAGTCTAGGGGCTGGCCATTCCTTCTAGGCCAGAGACAAATTGAAGCAATAAAACATACTGTACAAAATAATTAACTGAATGCACAGAACTGTATAGATTTCACCACACAGAATGTAGAAGAAACAAATGCTTCTATATATTATCCAATTGTTGAGCACAGTATTTTCTATTGATTTTGACATCTTACTATTTGCTGACTATTACCTAAGCTTTGGTGAAGGCAGCAGTTAAATACAGAAAGCTTTCCTGCTAACCAATCCTATTAGGAAATAGCTGCAAAAACAAAACTGATCCTTACTTCTTTAATCAAGCCCAGGGGTACAAAAGGCCTCAGTTAACTACTGGCCACCACATTTTTTTTAAGATTTGGTTGATCAGCTGTTGGCTGCTGGCTAAAGAGCTGAATGGAAAGGACTCTAACCAGGTAACAGAGCATCTGACATTTTATGTAACTGACAGTATCATATTGACAACCAAAATATACATTTCATGGTGTTTCTTCTTTGAGACATAGTCTTTAAGCAATAGGATTTAGTGTCTGATTTCCCAGTTGCTGTTGGACATATTAAACAACAGCTGACAAGAGGCATGAGGAATACGCTGTGCAAAACAATTTCTGTGTTGTCCTGCTTGAATTTTGCCTAAACTGGTGTCCTAGAAAATTTTGCAAATGCTGAATTCACCTTTTTATTCATTATTTTTTGTTGTATGCCCCATTTCAAGTCTTCCCAGCACTCCTGGGAGCTTGAATCTTCCAGCTGATTGTCATTTTGTGACAGCTTCATGGGGTCTTTTCCATTTCTGTGAATTTAGTGTGCTTTGGAATGGAAAAGGGGATTATTAATGCACATTTCTTCCATTGAAGTTGGATCTTGTAAGAATTCAGTTCCTAAAGTAGTTTGGACCTTGGTGGAAATTGAGGGAGTTTCTGAAGAGTATGTGGGTACTCCAGGCAGGGAGGGTGCTCTTGCCGTGGCTCACCAGCTCTCTATGAACGGCTCTCACCTGGGCATTTCCACTGGAAATATTTTGTCAGTCTGTCCATACTTAAAGCCCAATATATTCTTGGGATTTTTTCCTTTAAATGACAGAGAAATAAATGAAAGAGCAGTCATTGATCCCAATGTCCTTATAGATGTGGGTTGCAGATGTAGTGCAGTTTTATCTTTCAGATTTCCATTGGACCTCCTCCAGAGTGTTTTCTGCTTTTGACCCTTAATAGTGTTGTGATAGTGCAGTCTGAGTTCCAAGGTGGTTGCATTGGATAAACCAGTTCCTGTATATTTTCTATGTTAATTGAAGCAACAGAACACTTTGATGTAGTGACAAGCGCTTAAGTAATTCATCTGTATCAGTATTCTGGTTTTATTCATTTTCTCTGATCATCCTCAACTGTGACCACACCAGGCCAATGTATTTTTCTTGATTAATTGACACAATTTGCACTTTACTCTGCCAGAAAAAGAAGTGGAAGCTCTCAGATATTCAGCAGAGTTCACTGGTTGCATAGGAAGTAGGGGAGGAAAACTGGCTGTAAACTCTGTTGTAAAGGCATTATAGACTTCAGTGTTCCAAGATCCTTATAAGTAATGAAATTGTAAGTACACATGAACTAGATTTTGCCTACTGTAATTTTGATATACAATTAAAGACCTTCCATAATGTGTTGTTCATATAGTCAAAAATTTCTAATGAAGAAGGGAAGTAAATTTTTGGCTTTGCCAGCACAACAGGAGAACAAAGCCCATTTCAACAATGATGATAGTGAGGATAATAAGCTGGGATGTGGGATGAACAGAGAGAGATTGCAAATTGGATATCAAAGGAAGTAGAAGACTGACAACTTTTCCATCTTCATCATATTACATCAAACCTAGCAATGTGAAAGCTGTCATTAGAATAAATAAAAGAAACTGAAACAGAAGTTCAAAGCACTATAAATGATAAATTCCGTGTGGTATGAAGATGACAAGCACTGTGCTCAGTAAGAGAATTCCCATCACCCATCTGCCCAAATCCACCCAAATTAATGTGAGATTCTGTTGTCTGATCTAGTCTCTCATTTCAACCATCAGAGAGAGAGAACAAAAGTAAAAGGAAATAACTGCAGAAGCAGCAAATGTTTTGCAGAAGCAGTTAAATGAGACAAAGCTGAAGAGGGAGCTTCATGCCACCCGTCTTGATGTTTCAGCAGTAGTTAGATTTGCTCCTTGCTGCAATGACAAGCTCAAATTGTCATCAATAAATGTTGATTTGTTTTCTCCTAATAACAGTAAGCAGCTCCCACTCAAAATCAATTTCAACTTTGTTGGCAAGACACTGCACATTTGTCTTCACCATGACTGAGCTGCATAAAGGAACAATTGAATTGAAAATTAAATGAACAATAATTGAAAATAAAAAGTGCCTTTTTAAAGGAAAATTAGTGCTATGCTGAATTTTCAGAAATGTTATGTTGGTGGGGGGGTTGCCTTAAAAAAGGTAGACTTGGGCTAAAAACTTAATTGTATAAATATGTGCACATGAATGTACATAATTAAAACTGGACATTAACTTCAAAAGGATAAAAAGGCTCTTCAGCAACTTCCTAGGGTTTTAGTTCTGGCAAAAGCTACAGTTTCTGCAGTAATTATACATCCAACACATTTGGATATGCTAATTGGGTCTAAGTTCTAATTAGTTTCTTTGTGTGACTAAGAATGACAATCACTGAATTAATTTAATGCAGCTTTGTTCTGAACTTAGTATTGTTTTCACTGTTTTTCATACGAAAATGTAGCCCATGAAATGCTTTTCTTTATAGGATGTCAGTAGTTTTTTGCGTACAAAGTGCAGTGCACGTACATTTGCTGCGTTTCACTGTACTATTACAGGCCATACACTTCAGCATTTAGATTATTCAACTCAAAGTGTTGCAGGGCTTTGCCAGGGGGGTGATGAGGACCTGGAATGTGTCAGTAGTCTATCCATGACTAGAGGGCAGCTGCATACACTGTGGAGGACCAGAAAGAAGTGGAGGGGAATGCTATGATCTCTTGCTGGTCTTCAAGATTGGATGGGAACATGAAGTGGGGAAACCACATGGGGATAATTTGTGCTTTTATTTAGAAACAGCCATAGGAAAGATGAGCAATTTCAAGAGATTAATAGGACATCTCCTGGTTTTGTTTCTCCTTGTATCCTGTCGCTGCTTTCAGTTTCTCTGGGGTTTGGATCTAGTAGATCCTTGATTCAGTCACCACTTGTGATTACAAGGATTCTCAGCATTACCCTCGTTCATTCCCTGACTGTGGGATAACCTTCACTTCAGAAGGGCAAGAATTAGCTGTGAGTACTCCTGAAAGCAGCAGAGAGAACTGATGACATTGTTGTAAGGCCATCTTCCTCTGAGAAGCATGGAATCATGGGATCATTTAGATTGGAAAAGACCTGTGTGACCATTGAGACAAACCTAACTTCTCTATCATTGCAGAAAGTTTTGATTTTTTTACAATTTGAGACATTCATTACTTAAGGAGGCATCTTCAAAGAAATTATAAGAATATATTGAAATTAAAATATTTATAAGTAGCTCTATTCTAATAGGTGTAATGAAGAAAATATTTCAAAACACCCACTGCTAAAATTGTTAAATAAGTTTACTTAAAGTTTGTTCTTTGTTTTCTGTGTCACTTTTAAAGATCTATGAAACACATATACAAAGCCTTTTCACATGAAGGACTGAAAATAACGATTTCTGTAAATTCCTTTTCAGCAAAGCCTCTTTCTTTACAAGCCCTTTCAGATGGTTTGAGGCAACCTGCCATTTCTGTGACTCTATGTGAAATTACAGCAATATTTTCCATGTTTTACAGTTTGTTCCTCTCAGATCATGGTGTTGAATTCTCCAAGAGAATAGTCTTAGTAGAGGCCACTGGAGCCAATAATACTCCACTGATGTTAATCTTGGTTTATCAGAGGGAGCAAGACCTTTTGTTCCTTAAATTGGAGTCAGAAGATGAGCATCCCTGGAAAAGTTTCATTCAAGGTCCATGGAGAAGGTGATTCAGGGCAAGAACTGGTGCCTGTCTCTTTGGCTGTGTAATGACGTCACATAGGCAATTGGTTTACCTGCCATAATTGAGACTCTGTTCCAAAGTCAGTCATTGTCCTTCTATTTGGATTTAATACTGGTAATTTTGCACAACAGCTGAGTGTGGCAATTTCAAAAATGAAACTGGCTATCTTGGTATGTGCTGCGAAGGGATGTGCGGTTGACTGATTTGTTTCTCTCTGCTTAAAAAAAAGCATCTACCATCATACAAAAACCCAGACAAGTTGCATTTTCAGAGAAGCTGAACTACAAGTCAGTATCTACTAAACCCAGATTGAAAAGCAGCTAATCCTAAAGACATTCCTGAGCAAAAGCTTCATCCACAGAAGCTCATGAAATACAATATCACCAATGCAAAGAATGGCATAGCTGAACTTCTTTTTCTGCATTGTCTGTTGCGGTACTCTCTCAATAGTGTGATGTGCCTATCCAATGGTCTTTTCCTCAATCATCTTTAAATGTGATTTTTAAACTGGCTTAAAATCACTGCTGTTTCATTAACAACTAGTAGTATAAGCTTTAATTAAAACTGGTTTAATTCCTTTTGTCAGAGTTCCACTAGGAATGATGGGCTGGAGCAAAGAGCATGCAAAAATGATGGTAGCTATTATTTCTCCAATTAGTGTATTAATGAAAGTAAGGTAGAAATATTGCTACAGCTACAGTGCTTTTTATATGTTTTTCAGTAATATTGATATCCTCTCTGACCTCTTTTAAATCAATGCATATAACCCCAAATCCTGGATGCTGTCATCCATTGCACACTGGTATTTAAAATCAAAACCTGATATCCTTAATTGCTTCATTTTCAGTTTCAAGATGAATCTGTGCACGAGCCATTCTCTGAGTTTTCATCCCATTGAGTCCAGAAGGCATTCTGTCTATTTCATACATTCCGGCTTAAAGACACGTAGCAGGAATGACTAGCAAAGTTTTATGGGCAATGAGAAAATGATTTTTGTTTTCTCTTTTAGCTTGGCTGCTGGAATCCTGTAACTGGTCTGAATGGGTCACTAACAGACAGGAAGCTGGAGAACAACATGCGAGGAGTGGTTCTGCGTGTGGTGACTGTGCTGGTAAGCAGATGCTCATCCTTCTGCACTAGCAGGAATGCAGTTTCTTCCCTTTGCCACATCTATTTATTAAGTGCACCGTTTTACCAAGAACACAGTTGGTGTTAGAGGGTCTGATTTAAGCTGGTCAAAAAAAAAACAGAAAAATGGATAATTTTCCACAGAATAAAATTATTTATCGGCACAGCACTTTTCAGACTGAATCAAACACATTAGAAACTGTTTCTTGCTCAGGCACTTTCTAAATTAGGTAACACAAGCATGTGAGCTGATAAAGGGCAACTTTAAGTGCCCTGTTAGCTAAAGCTACCTAACTGAAGCTCTAAATTATTCCAATCACCTTGGCAAATTGTGTGCAGTCTAACATAAATTGTCACATTCGGAAAATATTCAAGGTCAGCTTAGGTCAAGTAATGTTAGTTTGGTAAAATATCCACTGTCCCATCCTGGCTTTTCATCAGCCAGGTTCTTCCCCTGTGTGCACATCGTATGTTAAGAAAAATTCTTGGTTTAAAGCTGAACAGACAATGTCTTCCAGAATAGGAATTTGTGTTATGAATTCCTGCCATATTCTTAGCTTGAAGAGAAGTTTTTAAGAGTGGGAAAAAAATAAAGAAAAAGAAAATAATATGAGACATATAGCCCTCTTTGGACCAATGCCCAAATACAAAGTTGATCCAGGGCTGCAGAACTGTCAAGGTTAGATTGAGCTATTTCTCTCTTGCTGCTCTCTACTTGTGTTTGAGTTCAGTGTCCAAAGGCCCAGCACTTTTTTATAAAAAGCAAGATGAGGAGTTTTCAGGGTTTGCATTGCTGACAGTGCACAATAAAGGAAGGGGCTCCATCAGGGGTGGAAAGTGAAATCACCAGAGCATGTCAGTGCCACAGACAGAGCAGTTTCATACCCTTCCAATTTTTTTATGGGTATTTAAACATCTTTACCTGTCAGGGTGAGCATTCTGTTCCAGCACTTAGTACATTAGAGAACTTCCTGTGGTAGTATCTACAAGGCAAAACAAACCAAATAACAAAACAAACTACCCCAAAACAGCAAACAAAAAAACCCCACAAACCTAAAAACGAACCCAAAGCCAAACTAAACAACAGCAAAAGCCAGCCAAGGAAGAATGAATGCACAGAAAAAACAAACAAACAAACAAAAAAAAAAAAAAAAAAAAAAAAAAAAAAAAAAAAAACAAGCACAAAACAAAAGCAAAAGAAAGGAGTAACAGAGAGGGAGAAGATTGTACTTTATTTGCATGTTGCTCAAAATAGTATCACGGTGGCAGTGGTTGGTCTCTGTTTTGCCTGATACTCCTATTAATTGGTTCAGTATAATTATCTGTTGACAAAAATGACCTGTGGATTTTGCCTAGAAAAATAAATTTGAATTAGAATATTAGCATTTTTTTAGTAGTAGTTCTTCCCTCTCCCACCTGTTCCTGATTTATCCCTAGTTATCTTTATTACCTTGACAGAGAGCTTCTTCTTTCACATTATTATAGCATGGGTATTTATCAACTTGCAAAGATACACAAAAATAATTGCCTATGTTGGTAGGATTCTATAGTAATTATAAAAGCAAAGACAGAAATTTAAAGTTCAACAAAGCACAGGGCATTTCAGTCTCCTCACTAATTTTATATCTTCTGGGTAGGACAAAACTGGAGATTTGTATTTAACCTGTGTGATGAAAATGTGTGATTCTTACCTTGGATGCAAGAGCAGGAGGGATTTCACCAATTACCTGTATTTTAGTGATGATCTTTATTATATTTTCTCTTCCATCTTTCTCCTCGTTCTTCAATTAAGTCAATACATTTCTGTTAAATACAGACTGTGAATGATTAGTTATTGTTATTAATTCTTCCATTTTCTAACAGAATGATCTTGATCCAGGGAAACGTGTTAAAATTAAATAGTAATACCTTTGAATGTTAATAGGTTTATTTTTCATTGAGAGTGGAGAAGTTTACATTAATTTGTAAATTGGCTTTGTTAACAGTTCAAATCTCTAATGCCTTTTTAGATAGCACCCCTTCTCCTCTTCCACTTTCATTTTGTTATGCCTTCAGGTTGAAAAGGACTTTTTTTTTTTAAACTGTAGTAGAATTTGAGAGGATAGCAAATTGCAACACCTGGGTTTATATTGCATTATACTAATGAAATGAAACCTTCTGGAGTCTGAAAATCATAAATGATTGTGACTTATTTACTCAGTCTCTGGAAAAGCAAATGCTGAACAATTCCCATCATCCAAATCCATCTACTAATTTCTTTCCCTAAGTAAATTTAATAATTATGAGCTATGTATCTGCTGACCTTAACCAAAATCTCTTTGTGAGTATAGCCCTAAACTGGAAATCATCTGGTTTCATTGGCAGAGAATCCTGGTTCTTCTGCAGTAAATGTGAATGCTATCCTTTGCATAAATAGCAATAAGAAATATTTCTTTGTGGTTTATTCTGAGGAGAACTATGGTCATGTTATTTTACACATAATTCAATGTTTTAATCTGAGTAGGATTAGTACCACACTTTCTATACTTTTAGAAAAGGCTTATTTTGTCTAACCTAAATATCAGATATCTCTGTCTTGGACTGCTTCCACACTGAAGCTCAAGTCTGAACTTTGTGTTTGACAAGTTGCTCTTAAGTTCAAGTCACTTTCTGGTGAATTTCTGAAATGTATTCTGAGTTTCTGAAATGTAGCTCAATCAAAGGTCAGCATAGCTGTTCCAAACAAATTCAGAGTGTCTTGAATGAACAATGGCCCAAGAACAAGTTTAGCTATATATCCAATTTGGCTGTCTCATTTTATTCTCTTTTTCACTTGTTCAGTTTTATTGAAAAAGACCTAAAATACAGCAGATATTCTCATAATATCATTTTATTAGCCACAGCAATTACTGAATTATTCATATGAATATTAAGACATTGAAAATGGAATGAGATTTGGTCCATTTGACAATGAATAAGCCAGTAGGTATTTGTAAAATTGTAGTTTCTTAAAAAGCCCCTATTGTTCAAAAAAGGAAAAAGTTTGAATTTCCTTGTTTTAAAGCATTAAAACCTTGACTGAAAAGTACAGAGCTTTTCCTGAAAGTGCACAAGGTATAATACCCTAATGGTGCAAAAGATATTTGTGGCTCTACATGAAAATTCAAAACAGCTCCCAAACAGGAATATATTTTCATACCTGGAGGGTCCTGAGAAGGCAGGCAGGATAAAGGAAAGACAGATGACAGCAAGCCATGCTGAATTATGCTTTGCCATACATCCCTGTACACAGTACCTAAAGAGTTATTAGTTGGGTTGCCTGCACAGAGCTGCAGGTTGGTCACCCTTGGCTGCAGGTGGGCGCTGTGGGACATGATGTAGTGAAAGGACTGGCAAAAGAGTAGATAAGCATAGAAAGAAAAAATAATTAAGAAACATCATTTGCACCATGGAAAATGTTATCATATGTGGACTAGTTTAATTCTCAGTGGTTGGTATTTAATTCATGAGCATTTGTTGCCCAGATTAGAAAAGAAAGAAATTCAAAAGCAGACAATGTCTTTAGGGCCATTGAGCTGGCAGGAGGTCTGCATCTTCAGTCCCTTTTTCTATTGAATTTACCACTCAGAGATGAAAAGTAAGATATGAAGCTAAGGCCTGGTGTTAAAAGCTGAAACTGTCTTTGGGATTAGAATTCCAATACTGGCTTAAAGAAAGTAAGAAAAAAAAAAGTTCTTTCTGAAGCTAGAGTAACTTTCAGAGTGACTGGGGAAAGGACAGGCATAACGAAGATGACATAAGACAGTGTTTAAGCATATGCGGAGGAACAAACAGAAGTGGTAAAAGAAGTGGTAAAGCATTAAAAATGTCAGGGCAAAAACATCAGTGAATGACTGTACAATAAAGATCAACCTCAGGGAAGATTATGTGCAGGATACCTCATTAAATATTGAATAAATATTTTATAATAGTGTGAAATAGTCTCGTAGATAATGCTTCTTATACTTTCTCCCAATTTTTTGGTGATCACTTTTCTCACGCAGTCCTGATCCCATTCCCCCATTTTCATAACTGAATGCTGTGGATTTCTGTAAAGTATCTTGATTTCATCAGGCAGCTCTATCTCTGCCCTAGTCCCCACAATCTTTTAAGAAAAATAAGTTTAATTGAGGCATGTATTATCCTATGTGTGTGTGTATATGTATATATATATATATTCGCATTGGTTGATTGGACTACAGTAGTACCCAAAATAGTAACAATTCAAATCATTCTTACAAAAGCAGAAACTAATATTCCTTGATAGAGGCAGAACCTGTCTTCATATTCCTCTTCCAACCACCACACCTGTAAATTGCTACTGACTGGGCACAGGCCTTTTTTAATAGCTGGTTTATGTCCCTTTGAGCTACCTAGCTTGTATTAAAACAGGTCATAAACCTTACAGTTATTCACTTCTGAGATCATTCATTCAACAAGCTTTAATCTCTCAGCCTGCTGGGAAACCCAGCACCTTTTTTTTTTTTCAATTATTGTTATTTTTAACCCATTTTTCTAAAGTAGCAGGTACTATATACTAGATGAGGTGGTTATCAAGCAATTCAAATGTTTTGGGACCTGGCTGGGGCCACAGCTTGACAAGGCCCCCTTGCACAGCAAGGTAGGTGCAGTGCAAAGCCTGGTAGGACCAACCTAACTCATTTCTATGCCAAGGGCTACCTCCCAGGGCTTTCTAGCTTTAATCTTCTCGCTGACCCTTACCCAGCTGCTCTGTGGGTATATTTGCATTCCAGAGCAATTCACACAGTTCACAGAAATTTGACTTTGAAGCAGAAAGAGGCTCTTACTCTGGCTGTAATTATCCCTCCATACTATGTGAGGTAGAAAAGGAGGTGACCTGCATGACACAGCTCCTTATGAACAGGAGCCCTTGCAAGGCTGCTGGAAGGAGTCCAGTGTAGTTGCCAGCAGGTTAATTTACCCATACCACACTTTTGCTAATTCAGGTATCTGAACTATCTGCGTTAAAGCCACCATTGTAGTCTTTAGACATACTCTAAAGCACTCCAATCCATTCCAATCTCAATCCATATTCCTGTCATATGGTTCAGAAAGAGCTGTTACCTGTATTAAGTTATTGTGAATTAAAATCAATACACAAAGCTTGGCAGCATTCTAATAGACCATTGCCATAGATCACTTTGAAAGAAAATTTAGTCCTGTTGCTGAGAAATGGGAGGAAGAGGGGCAGGGAAGAGGGGCTAACATTCTTTGTTTATTTCATGTAAATAGGACTAAACTAAAAGTCATAATAAATCTGGAAGTTACCATTTCGCTCAGGAGGGAAAAATACCCTTTAAAGTACTGTAACTAAAAAAAACAAATTTCATGTCTAATTGAAGATGACAATAAACATAAAAAAAAATTACAGACTACACACATGGATAAGAATAGTCCAAATGTAAAATCCACTTAATATTGTACTCAGTTTCTGGGATGCGAATGAGTTTTTTGCTGTAGAAAAGGTGACTTTTCTGTTAGTACAACTGACTTTCTAATCAATCTGTTTGAAAAGCACAGGATCAGAGAATGGTGGGTTTCAGTGCCAATACAGTTACACAGCCCATTGGCACAATATTTAGTTATCCAAGATCTTGTAGATTTTGATCCTTCATCTGTGTTTTAGTTTTATTGAGGGGTGGGGACTGTGTTATGTTTTGCAACAATTTTATTACTGTTGATAGTGGAAGAATTTCGGTAATGAAAGAAGGAAATGTTTCAATCAAATTTTGGTCACTGTTTCTAACATGAATTAATGTACATTGTTGTTCAATTAAAAATAACAAGCTGCTTTGCTGTTCCTAACCAAATAAAATCCCCAAAACAGCAATCAATAAAGCAGTCGAGGAGATTAAGTATTTGGGACTGCATATTTCACCAAAATCTTTTGGGGAAAGAAATGCAAAATACTTAACATATAAAAGGGGGCCATTCATTATTTTTTCAGTCAAGGAAAAAGCGTTTTTGCCTAGCAACAAAACAAGACAATAGCATCTTGTGCTTAAAAATATTTTGGTTATAGCTTATCAGGCTTAGTGATCCTTGTTGGTTATAATGTCCGTGCTTGGTCATCCAGCAGCCATTGGAAGGAAGTTGAGAAATCTAGTAATAAGTGTGAATTTCAGTTTGGGGAGCAGTTTCTTAACATTTGCAGGGAATGGGAGTTTTTAAAGTGAATATTTGCTTCATGAGATTGTCCAGGTTCAGCCTGGGCTATGGAAATCATTTAATGTGCCTGTCTACTCTTTCTAGAGTCAGTGTCAAGCACAGATTGACAGTCTTGCCCGCAACTGAGCTTCATTTCTTGCTTTCTTTTTCTCTTTTCTTTCTTTTTCTCTCACTACTTTCAGTGGAGAAAGAGGGAAAATGTAATGAATGTAGAATCCTATTGAATAGAGTGTCACTATGAAAGGATTATATTCCAGTGCGTTCAGAACTTTTTGATAAGTAGACACAAAGGTCATTTTCATATGTTTTATGAATTCTAACCACCCATATAATTACCTAATTTCAAAACTCTCTTCACAGAATCATTTAGATTGGAAAAGACCTTTAAGATCATCAAGTCCAACCATTAACCCAGTTCTGCCAAGCCTACCACTAAGCCATGTCCCATAGTGCCACATCTACATGTCTGCAACATCTACAAATGTCTCCAGGGATGGTGACTTCACCACTCCCCTGGGCAGCCTGCTACCAAAGCTTGACAACCCTTTCAGTGAAGAGATATTTTTTCCTAATATCCAAAGTAATTCGCCCCTGGCACAACCTGAGGCTATTTCCTCTTTTCCTATAGTTTGTTTCTTGGGAGAAGAGACCAATTACCACCTCTCCATACCTCCCTTCATGTACTTGTAGAAAGCAATTATGACCCCTGAACCTCCTTTTCTCCAGGCTAAACCCCTCCAGCTCCCATGGAGCTCCCAATTGTGTTGTAAATCCCAGTAGTGATTAGTTTCTCTAACTTCAAAAGCCATTTTTTACCCAGTATTTTCTGTATAGTGCCCTGGCTAGGAAGTTTCTCTCCATGCTAAGGGGTAAAGAGGATTTAGCTGACCAGGAAAATAATCCAAAGCTTTCTGGTTTGCTTTTTTTTTTCATTTGTAAAGTACATCCTGGCTTTTTTAGCATTTTGATATTTAGAACAAGCGAAAGAACTTCACAAATAAGTGTAGCAGAGCAGTGTATCATAGCTCCATATAATTTCTATCCTGAAATAAGTCTCAAAGCCACAGAATCCACACTTTTAATTGGAGAGAAAATCTATCTTATTGCCCAGTGATCTCCTAATGAGGTGGTGGGAACAGGTGAAATTATGAACAGCTGAGATAAGACTACTACTTCCTTGTAAACAGCCCACTGAATGCAACTTTTTTCTTCCTGTCATGTATTTAATTAGAGTACTGTGTTTAAGATCTGAATGAAACTTTTCTGTTCTTTCAAAAGTATTTTCTGTAATTTGTCCAAAAAGAGAGCTTCTTTACTAAAATACTGGATCTTTAAAACTCAGTTTTCATTGAGGAACTAAAGGATTACTATCAAAGCTTGGAATTTAAAGTCACTATCCTACTGGCTAAAAATCATCCCAATTAGAGACTCTGGGTTTAGGGAACTGAACTTTTGAAAAGCAATCATTCTCTTGTTCTCCCTCCCTGCCTTCTCTAAGGCTGGAATTTATTGCATGACTTTATCATCCACATCTGTAGCACAGCTACAAACAGATGTTTCTCTTTGATTGTCTAATTAATTAACACAACTAAGTTAAACTCAGCCTAATTGTTCTTTTCTGCTACTTAGCTTGAGTATTGCTCCTTCTGTTTCCAAGCGTGAAGGTCTTCTGTGCCCAACAGCTTTTCTTTCCTTTCCTAGTTTTAACTTTTTTAGGAGGAATAGCAAAGAGTAGAAAGATTGCTTCAATATTTTATTGATATGTCTGAGAATTTCATCTGAGTAAATAAGACCTGTATTTTGTACTTTTAAGTCTTAGACTCTTGAAGCATTTAGCAAATTGTCCTGGTTCTGGGTAGGACATGGTTAATTTTTGCAGTAGCCAGGAGGAGACATTGCTAGGACCCACAGGTTATGCTATGCCATCTCACACCAGTTTCCAGGGTTGCTGGAAATGTTAAATTACATCAGTCTTAATATATAGCATATTGTTAACCTCTATCAGTCTTAGTTTGTGGCTTCTTCTTTAAAATGTGTGATAATAGGGAAATGAATGGGGACAAACATTTTCTTGAGCTACTTCCCCAAAGTACGTGTACTGTCATGTCATCTTCCCAATGCTGTCCCTTTTTTATATCATGTTGATTTAATCTTGGGTTCACCTTTATCCTTCCTAAGCTGTGCCAGTCTAGCATTTTGCAGTTTCTCTTGCCTGGGGGACATAATCACCTCTGAAGCCAGACTTTGTCTTCCTACAGCCATAAAAAGCAATATGCACAGCTTCACCCAATGTAACCTTCACCTGTTTGCTGCTGACTTTCACTTTGCTGCAGGTGCTTTTGGCTGTGTAGTGCTTAGCTGTCCATCACAGTAACCCACATTCCTGTGTAAAATCCACCAAGTCTCTTAAGAAGAGAGCATGTTGAAGGCAAAGTTGAATGAAAATAGCCCCACTCGGAAAGGATCTCTATTGAGGTTGGGTGAAAAGCCATCCCCTAAATATACTGGATGTCCATGTGGTTCAGAGAGGCAGATCATCAACCTTGAAAAAACAAGAAGTTAAGGGTGTTCAATCCATTAATTTTCTTTTATTTTTGTCCTCTGTCATGAATGACTTGTTTGCTTTTCCAGACCTCCCTGGCTTTACAGGCTGTGAAGTCTGCTCTTGCCCCATAGAGGCTCATAAGTCCCCTAGAGAGGTGTCTCCAAGAGGAAGAAAAGGAGAAGCAGGAGCAGTGGCCTTCCTTGGATCACTTCACTGTATTCTGGAACAGTTTAGGTTTGAAGGGACTCTTGGGTGGCAGCTGTGTGGAGCAGGGTAAACGTTAGGACAGGTTGTTGGAATGCTGTCCAGGGGAGTTATGAGCATCTCCAAGACTAACAATTGTATGGATTCTCTGAAAAAGAACTTCTTATATAGTCTGAATTAACACTTGCTTTGGACAGAAAGTGTGTCAGGATTTTCCTGAATTTATTGGGGTAGAATGGAACCTTCATCACCCAGGCAAATTTTTCCACCTCCCAAATCATCAGTTAGCTCATCAGATTTTCACACATATTTTGTACAAGTTCATTGTTGTCCTCGTTGTTTTGCCATGTTTATTTTCTTTCTGCAAGTTTAACTTTCTCAAGGATGTAGACAATCATTTTAACATCCATGTTGTAGGGATGTATGCACCTTTCCATAGCTCCCATAACACCCTCCCAGTGCAAAAAAAAAAAAAAAAAACAACTGGCATAGTTCAAGCTGCAGCATTTATGAGAGGAAAAATATCAAGACAAGTATTTTTGTTCTCTTTCGATGCATTCTCAGAAATTTAAAAAATTGCACAAAAAAATCATCATGGCAGTAGATTGGTTTTGTTTTGTTTGGAATGTGATTAAAGGGTTTGCTTGTCCAGACTTCAACAAAAATTGCAAAATGTTAATTGCTTTGCATAAAGCTGATTGACTATTTATATTTCATTACATATGTATAGGACACTGGACATTGGGATTTTTTGTAAGTTTCTCAACAGCAAACAATATTACATTGCTTAATAAAGGACTATTAAGTCCTAATAAGGATATTAGCTGTGACAAACTGCATTTTAAACAGCATATTAAATCACTACATTGAGCATCTGGATAGAAAATCAGTTTATGAGCAACTATTTTCTAAATAATTTAGTGATGAAAAATTAATCCTTCCTAATATGAAAATTATCATCTTCTAAAACGTCCTTTGTACACATAAATATTTAGAATTTTGTACATAGTGTGTTTAGACTGATGAACTACCATTTTTATTTGTTGCAGAAATATTTCTTCCCTGCAATTTTGAGTCTGTATAATGGAATCTATCATTCAGATGATCAGCAACACTGGATTCACTTTGTGCTCTCATTTAAGAGAGGCTTTCATCAACTTAGTCTCAATTTCTTCAATGTTTTTGGTACCTGGGCACTGGAAAACTACTTTAAAAATTCATTTTACTTTCTCTCCTCCATTTTTAGTCAATTTCACTGATATTGGATAATATGGAAGAAAGAAATTAGATCTGACAACTAGAATTAACAACTTGAGACAGTCCACCCTTAACTTTTTTTTTTTTTTTTTTTTTTCCCAGGGCTGGGGTTGTTTGGTACATTTTCTCTTTCGTTTGGGTTTGGGGTTGGTTTTTTTCCTGGATTTCCTGGAGCCAGAAAAGAACATCCTGCCAGTGCAGTCTGGTTGCATCCTTTCTTCTTTGGCAGCATCCTCAGCATGTGGCTGTCCTTGAGAATATTTGCTCAAGCATTTACAAAAGATGCTTTCTTATTTCAAGAACATCCTGCCTGCAATTCAGTGACACCTGTTCATATAGAAGGGCATTGCAGCGAGCTAGAAATATTAGTGAGGTATAGGATTAGTGAAAAAATTGTAAAAATACTCTGGCTTCAAAGTAATTCACAGATATAAGTAGTAGAATAATAAAGAAATATTTTAAATGTCAATAAAAATGCCACTGTAGATATAATTAAAGTTTGAGCCACAAACACTGCCAAAATTCAATTCTGTTTTCTTCTATCTGCTTGTCAGTTTTGCAGACCAGAGCAAAGTGGTCAGGGAGTAGTTTCATGGGCTTGTCCTGGCCAAGCCATGACAAGTCTGAACTAACTTTTTTGCACCTCAGAATAGAGGCTTCTCTTAACCTTACACAAAATTACATCACTATGTAATGAATTAAAAGAAAGACATGTCGCATATTTAAAAAACTACCTATGCATTACAGCACCTTTATGCTTTTAGGGATGATTTAATATTTTGCTGTACTTAGATCAGACAGATGTTTTCAGAGAAAATAAAGAACAAGCCTAAGTGAAATCCATCTGTGGCAAATATAATTTTTGTCTTTAGAAATATGATCTGGTTTTTTGTATCCTTTTTGAAAAAAAAGTGCAGGGGAATGTCTAGAAATTAATTGTGCATCAGCAATAATAACAGAGCAGGGGCAATTTAATAACAAAATAAAGAAAACGATTACAAGTCTTTGGAAAAATAAGAAAAGGATGTTGTTTGGAAATCTGATCTTTCAGCATCAGCTTTTGGTATCTATTTCTATCCTCTATGATGGTCATCTTTTAGATTAATATTCATCAGTCATGCTCATAGACAGCCTTAAGTCCTATAGTTGATTGTCCCTAAACGAATCAAATGGAGTTTCTTTGGATAGAACTATTTAAATTTAACTGGCCTATATTCAGATTACAGTAGAAGGACAAGAGCAGCACATCGTTCAGTTTTGCCATGTTTTTCTTTCCTTACAACATGAATTAGTGGCTGCATTAGGTAGTGTTTTCCCAGCTAGTGGAAAATGGCGGTGCTGTAGAATCCTCCATATTTATGGCCAGACATTGAGTGTATGTCAGTCCTGCTGACCATAAGTGTGGTCAGCAGGCATTACTAAAAAGCATTCGGTTGAAATGTTACAGCAGATCTACTTCTGCAATATATAATAGAAAATTTTCTCTGTTGAAGGAAATCCAAAACAAAATAGCATTTTGTAGAATGTAAGGGGCACTGCAAACAAGGTATTTTAGGAAAGTTTTGTATAAATAATATTTGAATAGTTCTTCCTTTAGTTTAAATAAACCCCAGCACCCAAACTTGGCACAAAATTGCTTTATTAACAGATTCCTCCTTTGGTGTTTGTTTTTTTTTGTTTGTTTTGTTTAGGAAGAGCCCTTTGTCATGGTGTCTGAAAATGTTCTGGGAAAACCAAAGAAGTATCAGGGCTTCTCAATAGATGTGTTGGAAGCCTTGGCCACTTACCTCGGCTTTAAATACGAAATTTATGTAGCACCGGATCACAAGTATGGGAGTCCTCAGGATGATGGGTCATGGAACGGCCTGATAGGAGAACTGGTGTTTAAGGTAAGGTCATTAATCATTTATTAAGTAATAATGTGTGATAAAGTTAAGAAATACATGTTATATTCTGTTTGCATCAGCCAGTAACCTTTTTTTACGCGTAATTGATAACATTTTTGTTTATTGCACTTTGCCAGCACTTGAATGGTGTGCATTGGATAGCACCGAAACAGCTGGAAATTATAATTTTAGTAGCTGTTTAAAAAGCAGGGCAATCCCCTTTTTTTCAACCACAGTAAAATCTAAATTTAGTCAAATAATGGGATGCACAGCATCCTAATTAGTTTGGCAAGACCTGACACAAATGAGTTGAAGAGGCTGTTCAAAAGAGGAAAAATTGGTGTTGCAGTAATTAGTGATACATTACATAAATAATGTATAGCACTTAGAAAAATGTTGAAGTGATGAATACATGAAGTATATAATCAACAGAAAATGTTTTATTGATATATAATAACAACACATTATGTAGATGTATAAATCAAGAGTAATATATTATCTGTTCTGTAATTAATAAACCATTTAGTCTACTTAATTTGACATTAATTGTTCAATATTGTATCATAAATAAATTGAACCTAATGCATATGCAATGTTTTCCTTTTTTCTTTTTTGCCACTCCTTGCATCTTATCTGTTTGGAGTTTCTCCCATTGAGAGAGAAAAGACTAGGCAGATTTTATTCTGTTGGTGCCTCATTTGTACTGTGAATAATGTATTGTATTTACTCTTAATTAAAATGTGAGGGTAGCTTTTACAGCTGTAGAGTTCTATATTTGTTGTGCTTCCTTAAAAAACTGCCGTAGATATTCATATAAATAACTTAGACATTGGCTATAGAAGTGTTTTTCCAAATGTGCAGGTGGAATTTAATTCATAAGCACAGGTAACAGTAAGGAGCACCATGGTCTGGTATAGTACCTAAGTCTTTCAATAAAGGAAGAGAAAATATTTTTTTTTTTTTTTTTTAAAGAAAATGTTGTCCTCCATGGGTTAAAAATTACTGTTAGGTTTAACCCATTCTGTCTTCCTGATCAGCAAGAAGCCGGTTGGAATGGAAAAACCCAGCTACTCATTCTGTACACATATCACCTTTCATACACCTACACTGTAATAATAAAGTTCCTTTGCCATCTCCCCATGTCCTTATGAAGCTGGAAGGTGGAATTGTGTATTCACAATTGGTAAGCTGGGCACAGCTAGAAAAGTAGATGTTCTATCACCTTCTAAACCTTGACAACTAAAAATCTGTCATCTAATTTTGAGACGTGACACCACAGTGGCCCATTGATTTATTTTTTACCATTCTTTCTGCCTCTGAATCTGATGTTATGCTACACCCTACTCTCTGTGGTACTCATCAGACCACTGTGTAACACAGACCGGAGGGGTCTTAATTCTAGATGGTCTGGAAATGGAACTGGGCCTAGAATGTTTTTTATGTATTTGCAACAGATGATTGGTAAGGCAGAACTCATAACAACTTAAATAGCTCCAAGGAAAAACATGTATGGCATTATTATTCCCTTGGCAGGCAGGGACTCAAAGGAATAGCCCATTGAAGGTGGTGACCACCCAGATCTGTAAATCCATGTCTCAAGTGCAACAGATTTACCAGCCTGCAATGATTTTGCTGTAAATGAGTCTTCATAGGTATGAAATCTATCTGCACATCTACAGTGTATGAAGGGTTAATGGAACTGCATTTGGAATTCAAAACCCATGTTTTCCCTATACTGTGGCAGTCTATAATTTTTCATCTTCCTTACCCTTACATAATTAATTAGCAGTAAATGTTCACTGTGTCCTTCTCTCCGTTTCTCTGTCCCTCTTAAGGCAAAAGAACCTCTGGGCGAGCAGCCAGTGTCTATCTACCCCTTACCAAGTGCAAGCTGTTCCTGAAAGGCTGCTTTCTTATTTACTGTGAACTGTGTTCTGCCCCCAGAACTCACATTTCCATCCACTTGGCAACTTTATAAGGGGAAGTAAAGGAGCAGAGAATAGTTTTAAATTAAAGGCCTAACCTGTTTGAGACACAGCATTTCCTTATTTTCCCAACCAAGTTGTACATGAAGTCAGGCCAACAAGTGGAGGAATTCCAGAAAGAGTGGGAATACTCTATGCCTGTTGGTGTGTCAGCCAAGAATGAGTTCTGCAAGACAAGTCTCACTCAAGTGTAATGGAAAATAGCTGCCTTCTCTTTTTAGTGTACAGAATCATACAACCATTTAGCTTGGAAAAGACCTTTCAGATCACTGAGTCCAACTGCTATCCATCATTGCCAAGTCAATCACTAAATTAGGTCCCGAAGTGCCACATCTACTTGTCCTTTCAGTACCTCCAGGGAGGGTGACTCAACCGCTTCTCTGGGCTGCCTGTTCCAATGCTTGGCCACCTTTTCAGTGACTGAAGTGTTTCGAACATCTCCTGGCACAATTTGAGGCCATTTCCTCTTGTCCTGTTTCTTGTTACTGGTGAGATCAATCCCCACCTCATTCCAGCCTCCTTCCAGGCAGTTGTAGAGATCATCTCATTGACAAGAAGGTGTCTTTGGCCACTCCAGAAGATGTGCCATATGAAATAGCAGTTGCTGTAGCAACCACATAATTTCTGTGCTCAAGATCAATATTCACTGCTTGCATTAACCATCTTCAGCATGCAGCAGTCTCTGGTGCAGGCCCTGGTATCAGAGAGAGCAGTCCCAGGCTGATCTTGTTTGCAGCAGCTGTGCTAGAGTTGGATGGCAGGGCAGAAGCCCAGCTGTGCGGAGTACATGCCCTGGGCCAACAGCTGGCTTCACAAGCATGACATTGTGCCTAGTTCACTCTGTTCCAGCTTTGAAGACCAGGTTTCTGTTGGCTGCTAAAATAGAAGCTGGAATCAGCAGAACATAGTAAGTGGTCTTTAATTTGAACTTGGAAACTGATTCCAGCCTCCCCTCCTTTGATTGTCAAGACTTCTGTTAGGTACACACTTGGTTCATGCACCTTTTCTAGTCAAAATAACCTAAATGCAACCCTACTATACAAAGCTTTCTGTTTGCTAAACACCTGAACTAAGTGGTCTTCAGAGAATAATAAATGCTCTTTAAGAGAAGCACGTGGTGCTCTTTTTCCTCTCCTGTCAAGTAACCAGGGCTCTCACTGAATCTTGTAGAGCTTCATCTCACAAACAGGATTAGTTCAGAGAGCAGCAGCCCTCTGTGGAGAGGCTAAAACCATCTCAAGGGAGCAGTGCTTTACCACAAATCTTTCTCTTACTGTTAATTATCTGTCTCCTCACTGTGATTCCTTTAGTTTCCCTCTATCCAGATGGCCTGAGGGATAAGCCTGTGTGACAGGCAAGAGAAATGGCTAATGCCACTTCTGGGAGAGCACACTAGGCTTTCCAGCATGACTCTGGGCTTTCTGGTGATATTCCCATCTATCAACCATTGCTATTCACATCTTGCCATGCTACCTTGATTGTGAGGATTTTTTCCAATGAGGAGCCATGAGGAAGCAAATAGCGTAGGGAAAGAAGCCTGTTTCCACTTAGGTCCATCAGAAAAGGAAAAATATATGCTTAATCATTTCCAAGAGAAACAGCAAATCAAGCAGAAGCCTCTTTATGAGCCTCTTTTTCTATTACACCTTCTTAAAAGGGGGTACTATAAGAAGGGAGAAACCATACAGGAAGGACAAAGTGAGACAAGAAAAAATAATAGCTGAGTAAAAGGAGAATTATTTGGATCTATGTGTGTTAGCTTGAGTAAAAATGTCTCTCTGGTTTTTGCATGTCCATATTAATAACCACATAAGGTGGGACTACTTTATCACTTCTAGTATTTGTTGAAACTTGATTTAATATTGAAAATGGATAAAAGGCAGGCCCTCACAGGACCAGTTTAGAATAGATGAATTTATTTTTCCTGTTCTTAATGATGAACCACAGGAAGATTGCTTTCCATGTGTATGGGATGTGCTTGCTACAGCAGTAGCTTAGGGACATTTCAGGGATTTCTAGGCTTTGCTGATAAACTGGTTCTGTGACACCAGTAGCAGTGCTATCAGACCCTTTAGGTCATTTCTTTTGGATTTTCTCATTCTGCTTATGTTGCTCTACAATGGCCTCAGGAGAACTGCTGCTAAGGAAGATAAATATAAATTTCTATGCAGGTCACACAGAGCAAAATAATGCCCTCTCCTGTTTTTTCAGTCTGTTTCAGGAGTCACAGTTTCATTCATGAGAAATGTGTAAGACATATGATGTTTTTTTTATTTTGGCACTGCAAAAACTTAGTGAGTGGAAAGCTATATATGTTTATAATTCAGATTGGCAGCTTTATATCTAAATATTGACATAATTGCATGCATTTGCCTTTCTATCTCAAAAGCACTAAGTGAACCTTTACTTCTTCAAACTGATGTCTTCTGATTGTGATCCAATCTGACATGTTAATGACAAGCTTTTAATTTTTTTTTCATCTTCCAATTTTGAAACAAAATGACAGAATCTATATGTAATCAAGGATGCTCACTATCAGTAAATCAAGTATCAAGAGAAGCTTAAGCTTGGTTTTGTGCTAAAAGTGTAGTTTTCTGGGAAACTGGTGTTTACGATCCAATTTAGTAAGTAAAGAATATGAGTTTACATATTTCAGTGTAGCTTTTTTCCTTTTTTTTTTTTTTTAACAGCTAAACACCTGAGTGTGAAAGAAGTCAGGATTTACCTCTCTCATTTCTGTTTTTCACTTTACTACCTCTCAAGAAATAAAGACATATGGAAGCACAGAATGTCTTAAAGATCATCTCGTTCCAACCCCACTGCCATGTGCAGGACATCTTTCACAAGATCAGGTTGCTCAGAACCCTTCCTTGAACACATCCAGGGTATCCACAGCTTCTCTGGGCAACCTGTTTCAGTGTCTCACCACCTTCACAGTAAAGAATTTCTTTCTAATATCTAAACTAAACCTCTCCCTTTCAGTTTGAAGACATTCTACCTCATCCTGTGACTCAAGGCCATTGTAAAAGGTTTCTCTCCCTCTTTCTTGTAGGCTCCCTTCAGGTACTGGAAGGCTGCAATTTGGTCACCTCGAAGCCTTAATTATATATGTAGTATATTAAGTAGCAAGACATAATTATATCACAATTGTTGCTGCAGTAGAACAAAGGAAATGCAACATTTCCATTAGCACAATATTGTTCTGCTGTCATAGTTGGTTGATAACTGGAGTTGAACCATAATTCTGGGGAATGTGGAGGGACTGCTTCCCAGAGATGCAGATTAGAAGTATTTCCATAAATACATAAATACTGTGGTGTCATTTTTTTCTTTAATTCTCTTCAATGTATCTAATGGGGGGAAAAAAGTGTTTTGTTGTAAAAATGGGGGGGAAAGCAATAAAGAAGTCTATTAGTCATATAGTTAACTATTATTTGGTAAAAGTATCTTTACTGGTGTATGTTGCTTTTCAGTAGAGGATCCTTAAGCATCTTACAGATTGCAATTTGAATGAGAAACTCAATGATCTAGTATGGTAGGGAAGTATTTTAGTAATATAATGACAATTAGTAACCCAGCTAACCTAATAAGCAGAGGTTGAGTCTAGGACATTTTTTTCCACATGTCCTCCTTTACCCCTAAATTCCTGTTTTCTTTTTGGTACACATTCAGGGGAAAAGGCCCAAATTTATGCTATTCATTAAATGCAATCATAATTTCCTGTTTGACAACTATTGGACTTGTGTATTTGTAAATTGCTTTAAAAACATTTAAAAACTGTTCACAGTTGTGGAAGACAATTCAAATGCTGGCTGGTTTGCACCTTGCTCATTGGAGCTAGGGCTTCACTGTCAGCAGGTGCTGTGAATCACTTTAGTCACTCGTTGAGCAGAAGGTTTGTAATGAGAGGATAGGGAGACTCGGATAACCTGAACGTTTCCATGGATAATTCTAATGACTGACTGAGTTTGCTGCTGCCCATGAGCAAAGGGCAATTGAATCATCACTCACAAAAATGTTGTGAAGGGACATGAGTGAATTCATGAAGCCATGCTTTCAGCTGTGCTCATCAACACAACTTCACTTATGACACCGGAGAATTTAACACACAAATTAAAGCTGAAGCTCTAATTCATAGTTTTTAAGAAAATCAATATTTTCAAACCCTTTTTTTTTGTCCAAATCATCAGGCTTCCAGCTAGGCTCTGCCACTTTCTCAAGCCAGTGAACAATCAATATAAAGTAACATCATTTAAACTGAAGTTTTAAGAGCACTGTGATTAGGAGTGTGTTTGTGCCATGGGCTGCAGAGTGCTTTGCACATCATATTAAAAGAGCCCAGCTGATTTACAAAATTTTCTAGTCAGTTTCAGCTGCCATACCTTCCCACTCAATATTTCAAATCACATATCTAAGGAACTAGGAATCTCTGCCTTCTTTGGGCAAGAAGAAAGAAATTCAAGAGAGCTAATAAAATTTGATTCAGTACTTTCCATTTTTTGTGCTTTCCTCACCCCCTTCCAAAGGATCACACACTTCTTTAGGCAGAACAAAAATGGATTAAATCAAGGTAGTAGAAGTTTAAATATTTTAAGTAGTCTTTTTTCATATTAAAACATCTAGAATTCACAGTCTTATTGCTCAGTATTTGGGCTTTTTAAAATGGTTGTCATGTGTCTGCTTTAAATAACCTTTCTTGTTTTCAGTGAAGCTCTAATTGTACCTGTAAAAAGTAAAGTAGCACCTGCTGTACTTGTGCCTGGTGTCCCTGGAGACCTAATACATACTGTGAAATACAATTATTAGATCAAGAAATGTTACTCATCCTCTTTTCATGTGAAATTTGTTCTTTAAATTACAAAAAAGAAAAAAAAAAAAAAAAAAAAAAAAAGGAAATGGCACAAAGCAAGTCCAGGCTAGCTGCAGGACAGATTGGCGTTGCTGGCGGAATTGCTTGTCAGTAGGATACAGAGGAATTAATTGTAAAGGAACTGCATGCAGAATCTGCCTTTCCGCACTTTAGACTTTGTAAATAAAATTGATATTTTATAGAATTTCAGGTGCTTCTAGGGTAGTAGACCTTTGTCATGATCATCAGATCATGAAAATATTTTACAGATTTGGCTCTATCAGGAAACTAATTTCCTATGATTGAATCTGCTATGCACAAAATCTGACTTTTGCCACAGCAGCAGGGATGGCTTTAATAAGCCAGCTTGACAAAAATGACAAAATAAAAAATAGATATCCTCCAGGTATTATCTGTGTTTGGAGTATTTTGATTTCTTGGACAATAATGACAAGGAGAGCTATGTGTCAGAGTCCACCAAGTGAGGTTTGCTTGCAGAAACTAAGACACGTGGTTGATCTACCCTGCTCAAGCCTTGCTCACCTCTCTGTGCTCACATATATGATGCTGAAGACCTCAGTCTTAGCATCTGATTCTCCCTAAGCTTAGCTGCTATAAATCACAGAGGAACAAAGATCTTTTTTGCAGCTCCTACTTATGCACGCTGTTTTCTCTTCCTCCCCTCAGAGAGCTGACATCGGGATCTCTGCCCTAACCATCACCCCCGACAGGGAGAACGTGGTGGACTTCACAACACGCTACATGGACTACTCGGTGGGCGTGCTGCTGCGCAAGGCAGAGAAGACAGTGGACATGTTTGCTTGCCTGGCCCCGTTTGACCTCTCCCTGTGGGCCTGCATTGCTGGCACAGTGCTCTTAGTGGGGCTTCTGGTCTACCTCTTGAACTGGCTCAACCCCCCACGCCTTCAGATGGGATCCATGACGTCAACAACTCTCTACAACTCCATGTGGTTTGTCTATGGATCCTTTGTGCAACAAGGTAAGAGACAGAGGGAGGCTCTGCCTCCAACAGAAAACCTACTTATCCTCCCCATTGCTGTAGAGACCCTCCTCTCCCTTGCCTCCTTCCCACAGCCCACAAGGAACTGGGAGCACTGGAAAGCCTTGTGCTAGATGATTTCCTAGATATTTAGCTGCCCTGTGTGGGAACCCTGAGAATTTCAGAGCACTACATGCTAGCTTGTGATTTGTTGTTTTGTTATAACAGAAAGGTGATTTTTCTCTGAGTAAAATAAAAGATATTGTTCATCAGTTGCTGGAGAATTATTCAACATGAACAAGTGCTATGTTCTTACCTGATCAGATAGAGAATGCTGGGATTTGGATTTTGAACTAAGTTTAGACCAGTCAGCATTGCTAAACAATTTTACTGTGTCTGATATTCTTTCCTCCCTCTTCTGATTTACTTCACTTTTCCTATCTAATGTTTAGATTCAAGCTTCTCTGGCCTTCCTGATAGCTTTTTCAATCCCATCTAGCATCTGGTGTAGCCCAGGCTGGTCCCCAATTCTGCTTATATTCCCAAGTCCTTCACAATGTTACTCTTCTGGCAGAGTTTTAACCGTGCATACTGAAGACATCAGGGACTGCAGATCTTGGTTGGGTATATACTGCTTAGAATTCTGGTCTACAAGTTGAGGTTGTAGTGCAAAGTGGAATAAGAAAACACAGCTTAATATAAGAGCAAAGGGGGTTAGATAATAACACTCGACAACAAAACAGAATGAACACCTTCTTGCTTATCCATGTAATTGTTCCTCAGTCACTGCTGGTACTGCAGGTTCATCTGTTTTAATTTCACAGAGCATCTGCTCTACAAAAAGCCATAGCCCAAACAGCCCCAAACTCGCAGACAGTTCTTTGTATTTTTAACCTGCATTTGGATGGAACGCTATAGGTAAAGGTGTAATATTTATGTAAAACTAGCAACACGTGATTTAGCATTACATTATTATTTTTTCAAAACAATTGGATGACATCCATAAAAGCTAAAATAATGTCACTATCCAAAACAAGAAGAAAAGCTTAAGCTGAGACTTTCCACGAGAAGGGTAATTTTAAACACATAAGCATAGAGACATTACTGTTAAAATTATCATTTGCATTGAGCAGTGATGGTCAGCTGAAGAGATAGATCCAAGGTTTTTGTGATTTTTTTTTTAATAAAACCAAAAACTTCAGAGTAGCTGAGACCTATCAAAGTTTTTTGAAAGTATATGGGTGGTTTTATAAAGCTGTCTTTCTGTGCAAAATATCCCCAGTGTAAGTTTTTAGCAAATCCAGCTGTGAGAGAGCAGTTGGTCTGTTACAGAACGAGACTCATTACAACTGACTTCCTGTTAGGTTAGAACTTGTGAATGAATTTCTTTACTGCATGAATGTGAGCCATTCCACACAGGTTTATTAGCCTGAGCATCCCTCCTGTACTCTCAACAGGAGTCCCTAAAAGCTTTCTAGGAGACTGTCCAGCTAAGGTTCAGAGGGGGCACAACTGGTTTAATACACCTCAGTCTGAGCAATTGTTACCTGAATTCTTTGCCTCATGTTTATCCAAGGAAGCCTGTGTTGCCTAGTTTCTTGAAATTTCCTAACTCATAGGTCCAGTGTAGTAGCCCACAAGGGAGCCCTTGGATAGATGCTCAGTTAGCTTAAAAAGAAAAGGGTTTTTTGACCAATCAATGAAAATGAGTGCTTAAGGAGGGCTTAGAGATAAATCTTGAATTCAACATGAAATTGGTGAAGAAGTTAGATCTAAAGAAGGGTGACCAGGTGGCAACAGTAGCAGAATTCAATAGGGAGAAAGAGAAAAAATTTATTTGAGCAGATCTGCATCAACTCCCTATGGTAAGAGGTGTCGCACATGAGGTGCAAATCAGTAAAACCTGCTGGTGGTACAAAGTATCCAGGGGCACCAAAACTGTTATGCAACTCCAGAAAAAGAAATTCACTGAACTGGAAGGTGGGAGCAATTATTTACAGAGAGAGAGAGAGACACCTTACCACTCTACCATGTGCATTTTCAACACAACTCTATAGAATTCACTAGAATAATGTAAAATATTCACTTGGTTCCTACTGAGTGAGGGAAAGCCATAGACATGTATCTATAGTTTTTCTCTCCTTCAAACAACAAGCAGAACTGTCCTGAATTAGCTAAAAGGAAAAAATGAAACACATTGAAAATAATTTATACCAAAATACATTTACTTATACTTATCTATACCAAAATACACTTACTGACTGATATAAACATAAAGACTCAGAAGAATTCAGAAATTCAGTGAAAAGAGCAAGAGATCCATTTATAATGCCAGCCTATATTTCACATTCAATTTGAATATAACAAAACCTGTGTTAGCTGAAGCGTTATTGTTTAGTAATCCTTGTGAATACAGACATATGAAAATAATTTTCATTGACAGGGTAACTGGCTATTGTGGTGATTTTGCCTCTCTTTTCATTCATCAGCTCTTCATTCAGCAGAAAAACTGCAGCTTTTATTTGTTTTGGAATAATAAATCTGTTGCTATTAATTCTGATTGGCAAATCTTAAGTGTAGCAGCATGGGGCATTTCAAATACTGTCACGTTCACTTAAAAAATCTTTCAGCAGCGATTTAAAGCATGACAAGGTACTCACTTCTGTTATCAAAACATAGAGCCAAAGATGCTTTTATGCCCTGTGCTGACAGAAACAAAGCAGCTTGAACCATAGATTGCTTGTGCTTTGATAGTTCTGGCTTCTTTTTTGGGGACTAACAAGTGATTTGTGGCATCATCTTCTCTTTCTTTCCTCTAGACAGAGGAAAAATTTGCAAGCATGCGGACTGGCTTCAGACCTGCCATGGTTCTGAAGAGAGCCCTCTGCTGCAAAAATACAACTCATTCTTTGAGGAAACTCATTACCTATTACAATTGAAACAAAGAGCTCATTCCTTCTGAAATAGTTAAAAACTTGGCAGATTTTAGCAAGTAGCTTTAGTTCACTGTGTCCCTTTTTATTTTTGTTCAGACTTGACTCTGATGTCTTGTTTGAATGCTACTAACAAGTTTTGACCTTTTTCAATTTTTGAAACACCAAAGAAAAATACTGTGTCATTGTCTATCGGCAAAAGTCAACACAGATCAGTCCAATGGTTTTTAAGGCAGCTCTATAATTACTGTCATACTCAGTAACAAAATTTAAGTATTTTTAGTTACTTCCTTAAAGGTAGACTGAAACTTAATGTGACTGCTACTTATATCACTTTAAGTTTGGTCTTGAACTTGGCTTTCACTTTCTTACCTCAGTGACCACTCTAGGCACCATTTTGAGACTGGTAATATGGAGATATATTTTAAGTTTCCCTTCTTATTTGACATTCATTCATTATTGAGATCGGACAAAATAGTTTACATAATTTTTTAGATATATCAGGATAAAGCTGCAATATAACTCAATATAAAAGTGTATAAAATGTAAGGGGAGTTTTTTATTCTGTGCTCAAGCCCTTCATTATAAATTTTTTTTTAAAAAAGGGCAGGCAGTACACTGAAATGCTTTGGCTTTCCACCCAATATACTCACTGAATTTGCAATATACTGTGACTACTAAGAGACTTATAGGTGATCTCAGCCATGTTGCTGTGGGTTATATTAAAAGCAAATGCTTCTGACTCTGAAGTCAAAATTCAGGCATGAGTACTTAAGATAATATCTGTTGTCTCTGAGTTGTCTATTCATCTAAAGATGAAGCAAACTCATCGATTCAGACTGTGGAAGATTGCAGTTGTGTTGAAGTTTAGTGTCACGGCTTCTGAATTTGTGTTTTTCCTTTTGTTCATCCTAGAAAACTAAGTGGCTAAAGCTCCTCATTTTGCTTATTTTGAATATTACCTTTGACAACTGGACAGAAATCTGGCTTTAGGAAGCCCTGCTTTGGGACAAGGGACAAGAAAGGGACAAGGTCCCTTTCTACTTCCGAGTGTCTGAGTGATATATGAATAATGATATATTTTGTAGACTTTGCTGAGCTTTTGTGCTACTCTATACAACCTTCTCTTTAGCAATGGTATTGTTGCTACTCCCTTAAATTTTGCACTTAGAATTTGCCAGTATAGGGAACCTGCCATATGAACTCTCAGAGAAGAAATTTGAGGGTTCTAAAAACTTTACTAAAATCTTCATCGAGATCAGCTGAATCAAGTTGCTATTGTCTGATTACTTTTATACTTGCTGAGAACCTAGTTTAATCTCCTGAAGGTTTTCTATTAGCTTCCTATTAGGGACTCTGTTACAAAATGCTCTAGGGAGCACTCTGCTCTCACCAGTACTGGAGAAAATCAATGATTTAAGAAACAAAAGTTCAAGATCTAGAGTTACTGGCAACACTTTTTTGTGTAATGGATCAATTTTTGAGACAGGTAAAATGCTGTATAATTTTTTACCGAGGACTTGCAGAAGAAAGTTTTTGGGGATTTTGTTTTGAAGGCAGCCTCTCAAATTTTGCTTCAGAATTCAGTGATGAGCTAATTTAATATAATAGATTTCAACTGAACGTTAACAAAATAATGAAGTTAGAGAAAACTACAGTGCTTTGTATTTGATATGAAAGACACCATAAAAGACTTAGTCTCTATCTTATCACACTCTGCTCATTTTGCTTTGAATTTTTCTGTAAGAGAAGATATTTCTGGATTGGCCTGGCAGGATTTTAGATTATGAAGGTAAAGATGCAAGGCTCTGTTTTGTTTGAGTTTGGGTTTTTTTTTTTTGGTATAATAGAAAATATCTTTTAAATGGGTGAATCATTCAAGATTTAATCACTCCTTAGTGATTGCAACTAAACAAACATTCATTATAGTTTTATAAATAGAATTTGACCATGGGATAATAAGCGTTTGAAGTATTAGCTGTAAAACTATAATTTTCTTTAGAGATCTTAATATACTTGCTTAACCTAGAAAAGTTATGAAATGGATGATGTTAAAGCACCACTGGTGGGCCATTTTTTTTATCCCCTTACATTTGTTTAAAATGCTGGTCACAACTGGAGGTTTTGATTGGTCATCAGTGGTGTCAGTAATGGCCAGTTATGCTGATAATACCTGGTAAATGAGCAAATCTTACTGTTTGCCTTGAGTAAATTACATTTCATAGGAGCAGTAAAACGGCCTCCAAGCTTTGGCACTTCAAAGTCATTATCATACTTCTCAGATGGTTAAAGCTGCTCAGAATTCTCAGTCTTATTCCTTGTATTACCACCCAAGGTGTGATATAATCCTCCTGAAATGCACTGCCTGGAGTCTGCTGTTGCTTAATAAATTATTCCATCTTGCTTATCTCACTCTTGGCATATCCCTATCAGCAGGAAACCATTATGCTGTAGCAACATCCTTTCTTAGTGACATTTTCTCTTAATTAACTGTACAACAATCAAATATTTAATATTCAGAGGAAGACTCTAGAATCATTCTGGAAAAATTCTGTTAGAAATTAATTATATCTTCACATATTATATTTACTGATGAAACCTGATTTATTGGGGGGGGGGGTATGTTTAGGAATACAAAAAAGATCCAGTGTAAAGTAAAGGCTTTAGGACTGGGACCTAGTACCTAATTTGGTTTCTGCACCTGATCTGCTGGCTGACCACAGAAACATCATTTAATATCTTAGATATCAGCCCTTAGTTTTAAAATGGAGATGTTATCCATCTTCCTTCATAAAAACATGTTTTATACCTTCTGATAGAAGGCAAAACTTAAATGCCAGACTCATTAATTAACAATTTTAATTGCTCTTCAAACTAACACCAGTCTTGACATATTCATGTAGCAAGGGGAACAGACTTGCTGAGCCTAAAATGCACAGCACTGAGCTGGGAAAATGAAAAGTCAGATACCAGACATGTTAGGAAACAAACTACATACACGAGCAGATTTATTTATGGCATGATAGTTCCACCTTAAAGTACGATGCCCCACCAAATTCTCATGTCATTTTGATTAAATCTGGGCTACTGCATCAGTAAGTGTATTTACCTTCATAAAGTCACCTCTCTGAAATGGGGCTGCAGCACTGTGGTACCCAAGCTCCTTTTGCATGTCTCAGTGGTTTGGCCAGCCCTCTTGACAGCATCCAAAAATAAGTACATTTTGGCAATTGTGTCCTGTGTCTCAAATGTATTTGGAAACCACAAATGGTCACTGGAACCGACAGCATGTACTGAGAGCTGTTGTCGTCTATGCAGTACACTTTTGTAAGCCTTGGATGTAGCTTTATGTCCTTTCAGAGGTTTATTTGATTGTTTTTTTTTGAAACTGTAGCTCCATGGAGTAACCATGCTCCAAGTAAAATGCTCAGTAGTGTGGGCATTTGTTTGCAGCAATGTGATATCACTAGTGTGAAACTACCAGGGGATATGCTTGCATTTTCCCCTAATTTGAAGTTAAGATTCAGGCAGTTCTCAGAGGCATCTTAAATAATGCATTTCTACATCTTCTCTGCACGTGGCTCCTTGAGTAATAGCACTGGGTACATGAGGCGGTCTATTTAGAGATTTTGTGTCTGATATACTGTCTGTGAGCAGATGGAGAATGAAAGGCAGTGTGAAAGCCCAAAAACTACCTTAAAACTGCCTAAGACTAGCTCTAATTGACTGTGAGAAGGTAATGTCTGTCTGGCTGTAGTGTAAACCCTGATCAAGACCAAGTGAGGCAAAAGGAAAGTAGAATTGGATGTCATGACTTCTCTCCATCATTCTTTTTTCTTTCAAAAACATCCCAAAGTGAATATTTTACTCAGAACAGTTTCTTTAGTTGTTGTAATTTCCAATATGACTATATGCTGTAGCTGTGTAAAGAATGAATAAATCAGATTTAGATTAGGTAACCAATTGACTTTTCAGTGTTCACCTGTGTATAATATACATGTAATTGTGGAAACAAGGAAGAACTGTTTAGGAACTGAGTGTTTCTTGTGTGGAGGAACAACATAACCCCAATTTTTATCTTCAAAGATGTCTAGAAGCTGAATAGGCAAGTCTTACTTGTCCTGCTATTTGATATTCCTGCTCAGGAGTTTACAGTTAAATTGACAACTTCAGCTGTTTAAGTTAGGGAGGAAGTAAGAAATGAGTTTTAGCTTTATTACAAATACTCCCCCTCTGTTTGGGATGCCAGCAGTTTCATCTTCAAACTGATCAGCCTTTTTCAGCTGAGGATATCCAAGGCACCAGACAAACATGGGTTTTAGAGGGAACCCACAGTAGTTTTCTGTTGCTTTTCTGCCCTGTGAGGAGTCCCTCCTCTGCAACAGCTGTGCCATAGCTGCATCCACCCATGCAGAGCCACTTCACAGCATCAACTGGTGGGTAGGTGCCAGGAAAATTGCCTGAAAGCTGTAAAGACAGGAGTAGCAGAGGTTTTCAAGCTGCTGGCAGAAAGTCTCCCTTCTTCAGCAGCTGAGGGTTTTTTTCCTCAGACCTCTTGTAATATTGAAGTGTTTATAAAAGGAGTAGATCAAAATTAATATAGAAAGGAAACAAAAAATGCTATCAAATTATTTTGTTAACTAACCTGTTCCTTTCCCTGATTGTTGAGATGAAGGAGGAGTCTCAGCATACATAGTAGAATGAGGGTTGTCAGGGGGCTTTGTTTGTATTTTTTTTAATCTAGTCAGCTTCCCAGCATGCAAATTAAGGGGATTACCTTCATTATAGCAGCATTCTGTTGTAGCAATCTCCTGCTGCTTAATTTTTATCCTTCCACTGCCAGTAGTGGAGGGAGAGATCTTAAAGTGGGACTTCACCTCTTCAGAGTTTTTGAAGTTAGTGAGATGGGGCTGGGTTAAAAATGTGCAATACCTCACCTACCAGGCAAAAGGGAGATGAAGGAACATGGGTGGTTTTGACTGAAGTCTTGTCTTGCCCCACACTAGGACAGAGTAAAGGTAGAGATGAAGGGGAAAGATAGTCATCTGCAAACAGGCTGTGAAGGAACAGTGATAATGAATCTGTTGAGTGGGATGTTCGTTGTTCATGCCCAGATATACTTGCTAATAGAATATTTCTAGCCATAAGCATGTGCCTCATTCTTACAATGGTTTCTTTTATTTCTATATCCTCAAAGAGGAAAATCCTCACTATCCTGTAGAGTCACCTTTGAAGTCACTTTTCACTTCTGAAAAACCTGAGTTGTGATCTTAAGGAGGGTGATAGCTGATTTGCTGTGAAAACCAGGTTATTCCACTTTCAAACATAAGCATTCATATTAATGAGTTTCATCAATAAATGACATTATAGCATTTTTCTCTGTGAAACTTAAAAGAATGAGGATTTCATTCTGTCCTCTGTTCACTGTCATAATACTACATTAGGTCATCTGAGTTTTAGCGATCACTTTGATAACAACATTGCAGGATGTATCTGAAGTGGAATTTTAGTCTAAATTTTAAAACTTGTTATTTAGAAACATAATTAGAGCTCCTGCACTGGTGATGATTGAATTCTATAAGGTTAGGAGTTCATTGCAGAGGGGCATTCTGAAAATTAAAGGATAACTAGAATTAGTGACAGGTAAACTGAACTAAAGTATCCGAGATGCCTGTGATTCACTTGCCTTTGAAGTAGTCAGGGGTCACTCTGTACTGATGGATGCTTGGAAAACTTGGAAGAACAGATTTATACAACAGATCATAATTCTTTAAAAATTCAAGCAAAACCATATTTTGTAGTGTGTAATCCTTTTTTTTACATTCCCTTAACCCCCTAAGGTCTTGAGTCACAGAATCATGTAGAGGTAAAAAGATTATGGGGAAAATTACTTGTCAAAAGATGTGAGGGCTGTACTGGAATGTTTGTCCTTATGGTCACACTACATTGTTTTGTGCTTTGCTTGGTTCACAGTTGCTCAGTTTCAGCCAAAGGGGACTTTCTCCCTCATATTCATAATGCCCTCTCTGACAGGCTCTTCGTTAAAGCCACACTTTAATACCTCATTAATGACATTGTTTAGCTTAATGTTAATTTTACGTACAGATGGTCTGTTTTCAGTCCATTGTGCACAGTTCTTTCTGCTGTCCCTGAAGGTGCTACATACAACCATGTCAGTAGTTTGCAGAAACACCACACCATACAGCAAACTGTATATGATGGTAACACACACATCATCTCTTCAGCCACTTATGAATATGTACCAGAGATGATAATTGTGGCTGATTGCTTGAGGCTTCACAGTGTTTGAATCCAGCCATTAGTAATTGGGAGATTTGGTCTCAGCATCTCTTGAAATCTGATCTAAACATTGCCAGTGTGCAAGGTTATCTGTTAAGATCCAGTGCCAATATCCTCCAAAATAATAGCAAGCATATATCACTTTGATGCCTTCCCGGTGGCTGCAAATAGCACCTTTACACAGGCATGCAATCAAGTGCCATCTTAAAAGCTCAAATCTCATCACAGGGCTCCTGAAGAGCATCCCCAGAGGGGCTCCTTGTGTTTCTTAAAAATGCCCATTGTGCTCTAATCTGTGTTCTTTTCTATGTGTGTATATTAATAATTATATTCTGTAGAATTATGGTCCTATGTTTTGAAAGTGGCAACAAAGAATTATCTGATCAGAATTTCTCTTTTTTTTTTTTTTTTTTTTTTTTTTTTTTTTTTGCAAAGAGCTGTTGGTAAACTTGCTAGGCTTATTGCACAGTTATTTATGATTATGCAATTGAATGGTCCTATATTTGGCAACCCCAAAATTAAATTTGAAACCCTGCTACGTCTTCTAATTAACCAATGCATTTCAACAGCATTAATACAATATATTTTGGCCAACTGATTCATGAGAGGCGGACAGCAAGCCTCAGTTCCAATGTGGTCACAGTTACAGGTATCAAGATACACTTTCAAATATCAAGACTTGTAGTATAAAACTAGTACTAATTAATCTAAGGGCTCCCAGTTGCACAAGTCAATGCAATGTATTGGCACTATATTAATGCAAACTAATGTTTGTAACATTTATCTCTTGTGAACTTTGATTTGCAGTTGAAAATATATTTTTCTAATTCCACAGAAAGACAGAAAGTGACCAGTGCAAATTTGTTAATATCTGAAATAAGTCATTAAGCTTGTGGGTCTAGGCCTAAAACCCAGGAATTGATTCCTATAGGTCTTGAAGATTGATCCTGTAAATACTACATAATAGGAATGAAAATCTGATCAATGTGTGTAATTAAAGCATCACAGACACCAGGAGAAGCTAGAGCACAGCCATTTGCTAAATGGTGATACAACATGTTTCCTTTCCCAACTTTTGCCTTATTGCCACCATTTCAGCCAGATGGGTGGAAAGAAACGATTTATTGTTGTGAAGGGAATTATAAATATACTATAACTAATATGTTATGCTAACATCACTTTAATCAGGTAATTATTAAAAGACTGTTTGGCCTTTAAGGACATTGATTTAATAGGAATTAATTTAATGATTGAACACTGTTTGTGTAACATTATCATTGCTAGTGATGCAGAAAATTGGAATCTCAGCTCAGCTGAAAAGAGTTTAGACTTTTTATTATCACATTAGATACTATTCTACTAGAATGTAGTTATTAGACCCTTTTAATACTTTCAGTATATATTTAAATGTTTGGGATTTATCTAAAAATTTCCGAATAGAAAAAGTAAGTTAAAATTTTTGTCATTGTACTGCTCTCCTTTTTGATAGAGGCTTGAATTTCTGTTTAAAATAGCCTTTTAGAAAGTCCATTCGATTTTGGGTTTGACTTGCTATTGCTTCTCCCACAAAACAAATTTTCTCTGTTTTCATTCTCTGCTTTCTTCTCTGCAAATCTGATGATCTTTTTTTTTTTTTTTTTTTTGGAGGAATAGAGTTTGGTTTATGGAAAAGTTTTGCAACTTTAAAGACACAGCTGCTTTTAAAAGTAGCAGCAGAGCACAGTTCTATCTAGGTTATTCTGAGGCTGAATCCTGCACTGTCTAATCACAGCGTAGTGGAAATGGTGAGCATTATAAAAGGAGTGTGATCAGTACCTGAGGGTTAAGACAGAGTTAAAGCTGACCTTTATAGTTACAGCTCCCACTTAACTAAAGGTATGTTGTCTCTGGATGCCCTCCTTGGTTTGCCCTTAGGGGCACTATTGTCACAAATTATTTTTCATCTTCCTACTGCCTCTAACTACTGTTGTGTATAAATTAGACCCAGGGAGAGAAGGGAAGCATGTAGTGAAGTGGTGCATCTGACAGGCTGCTGCAAATAGATTAATTTTCAAACAAAATTTTACTCAAGGATGTCTGAGAGTTCCTGCAGTACCTTGGCAGAATTTTCCAAGGGAGCCTGGTGGCCAAATGATTAGCCCACTGTTACTAGAATGAAACTTTTACAGTAGACACAGCAAGTTAGGCAGGCTGGTATATGAAGACTGATAGAAAAATAATTTGGTAATAGACATAGCAGAGACTTAAACTTACGAACACAGTAGGTTGCTAATCCAGTGTTGAGCAATGCTGTAGTAGCCTGAAATGCTTTGCACTGGGTAGCACTGACCCTTTCCTTGATGCTAGAGGAATTTCTGGCTTCAGAGAGGATGTTTTCATGGAACATGACTGAAGAACCTGTATTTTAAGCAAAATAGTTTGTGAGCAGGCATTTGACCAACCTTTTGGATATTTCTATTTGTCCATCATGTCGTATGTCAAGGCCCTCTGACCAGATTTAGAGATGGGTTCTCCGGGCTGTAACTTGATGAGGGGTTTTGTGGCACTGCCACTGGTCCTTGATTAGTCCCAGCATTTGAAATCTCAGCATGGGTAATCTTTTCCTATTAATGAGAAAACAGAGCTGAGCAATGAGCCTTAGTATGTGAGTCAAGTGCCAAAGGCACATCCAAACAGCTACACAGCAGTAGCAAATGGAGGATTTTCAAAGGGAGTTTTCAAGATATGAGATGTAGCTTGGAGGTGATTGCTGGCCAGCAGTAACAGAGGGTGACAAGGTAGCATGGTAATCTCTCAGATTGGAGCTGGCTCGTGCCTGGCCTCATTGGCAGGAGTTTGGGGAAAGCCTACATCTGCCTCCACAAGGTTGTGCATACAGTCTCAGGTTAGCTGGCTTCCAGAGCTGCTGATAAGGATCTTTACATGTATAAGATGCAGCTTCTGAAACTCCTTCACAGATTTCAGATAACTATGAGTGTTTTGAAATAAGCCTGAAGGAGAGGAATGATGGTTTCAGATTTTCTCCCTGTCACATAAAGGGGAGAAATAAATGAGGGGAGCTTTCTTTTGTGCATCACTGCTTCCCTTCTGGGAGTGCAATGAGGACAGTGCTTCCCACCCAGCTGAAAGAAAACAATCTTCCAGGCAGAAAACATAATGGGATTAGTCAGGGGATCATTACACTAACAACAACAAATGGCAAGAGTCAGTGATTGTTTAGTTCAGAAATAAGACATTAAGAGGTGAAAAAATTAATCAGAGCACCAAAGGACAAAGTGAATGCATTCTTTAATTGCCTACAGACCAGCAGGAGAAATCTGAATAATGAACAGGAACAGTTAGACTCAGAAATACAGAGTTGATCTTCATGGTGTTTCTGAAATCTAGTAGGAACACTTGGGAGATACTGGAAGCCAGATGGACAAGGTGGGTAAAAGGGGAAGAAGGTGTCACTATGTCAGAATGGATTAGGTATTTCAGAGGTTGAGAATTTGGCAAGAACTGATCTTGGTCTTTTTCTGGGACTGTCTGCTAATGGCTGGAGCACAAAATGAGATGTGAGACAATGTCTGCTGCAGGCCACCAAATCACACTGGAGCGGAGCTCCTGTAGAGGATCTCTGTGATGCATAAGGGAAAACATGATGTGTAAGAGGGGCAGTCAGGCTGAGTGGTATGTGTTTCAAGCCTCCAGCTGGCCATGCTGAAGTATCTGGAATACACAGGTAGAGCATATTAAAAGGAACACAAAGTGTTAAATGCTACAAACATCAGAGAAAAAATTACCTGGGGAGAAAGTGTACCCAGAGGTGAGGCAGAGCTGAGAAGAACAGGAAGGAGAGAGCTGAAAACTTTATTAGGAGATAGAGAAACCTTAATGATATTGGTGCATTAGGCGAAGGTAATACTATTCAAAATTGTTATGTCAGAAAGGCAATAAATATTTCTCTTCTCTGCTTGTGAAAAAAGCAAATTAAATACTTTCTGTATAGTGGAGTTTAAATGTAGCTACTACCATAGCACAGTTTCAAATCAGCAAATTCAAACAAATTTCACCCAAGCATTTATGAGAGTTTGCTGTGTAGCTTCCAAGATTTCTGTTTGGTGACTTGAATCTTACAACACTGGGCGGGTTTTAGAAAGATAACCAAAAGAAGTTATTGTAAACCTAAAGGCCAAAATGAACCTTCAGTTCAAGTTTTTCTTCCATCTTTCTTCCATCTTAATATCTGCATGTAACAAGATAAAAGACTTAACAAATATAAACAGATATTTAACAATTTCAAAAGATATAGCCATTAAAAAAGTCTACACATGACTTTTACTATTTTATATAATAAAAGAAAGCTTTATCTTTGGGATCTGATGGAAACTTTTATAATTGCTTTGGTAAATAAAAATAAAGTTGGGTCCCTTTCAATCCTACTACTTCCAATGAATTCAAATAATAGTTCCTATATATATATATTATAGTTCCTATAATATATTTGGAGTACTTTCACAATATAGTAATAATACATAGATGCAGTGCTCTCTTGTTAGGGAGTAAAGACCTGAAGAAATGTTTCATGTGTGAAGCAAAAATATCTGAATGTCTATTTTTATATATATTTTTTTGGTTTTTTTAATCGTTACATTTTAATGCAAACCAAATGCTACAGGAGGAACAGGTGGTGTGGTGAGTAAAAACTGTAGCTGGCTCTCAAACTTCTCCACACCTTGTAAGCTCTGGCTGCCAGCCCTGCCTCATGATCAGTTTCTTCTCCACTCTCAAACCCCTGCAATCTGCCAATATGTGCAAGGACAGAAAGTTCAGCCACTAATTTACAAGTTTATCTGGAAGGCATAACCAAATCAAGGAGTTGCATTCTCCTGTGGAATAATTCGTCGTGCCTGCTGTGGTCAGTGGGTGTTAACTTCAGCACAAAATGGAATATTACAAGCTGAGGTTATGGCATGCCAGCTGAAATGTTATGGATGAATACAAGTAAAGTTCAAGGAAGAATGGAAAAGGATAGATGAAATAAATGAAAATTAGGGAAGAAAAATTCATGATGAGAAATTTCCTGAAAACTTCCAAGCTGCATTTACTTCACAGTTGGTAGAAATAGATATAGGCTTCATTGACTGTAAAATATTTTTTTGTCCTATACTGAATTGAACATTTCCAATTGAAAGTAGGTGAGATTTTATATTATCAGGAAAGTTTTTTAAGAGAACAATAGCAATAGCTAATGCTCTGAATGGTTCTGCCTTTGAAGAGTTCTGCTTTGCAGTTTTGCAAAGATCACAGAGCTCAGTCAAACTTTAGGTTTTGTTTCTTGTGGCAATAAAAAAGCCGAAATATAAAACACCTTTTCCTCTTTGTTAATACAAACTACTTCCCTTACACACACTCTCTATTAATGTCCCTTTCACAAAGAAAACAGAAGACATTAATCTAAACTGTTTGCAACTGGCACCTCTGTTTCTCTAATCTGCACCTCTTTATTTATGGAAATTGCAGATACACAGCATAATTGATGTGACTGTTTTAATAGGCTAAAGGCTAAATTGCAGCCAGCTCCCAAGTCCTTTGTGCTTTTTTACCAAAGGCTAATAATTCACTGAATGTGGACAGAATTTTTGTAGGAAAAAGCAGAATCAAAATCTGTCCCCAGATAACCCACCCTATTATTTCTTCACTTTTTTTTTTTTCCAAGCTCAGTTGAGAGTCTTAATTTTGATAACATTACAGTTCCTCAACAAAGCAGTCACAATTAACATATTTTTCATGGTTCTTTAAATTATCTGGAAAACTTACACAGAAGCTCAGCTCACTGCAGTTTTTCTTCAGGCAAACAATTGACAAATCCTTAGAACAAGATGTCTGGAAAAAGTGCCTGTGCATTTTGAATTCTTCAAATTTAATCCAGAATTATAAAATATTAAGATCTTACCAGGCTGTGATCCTGAATTTCCTTATTTTGCCCATTTGTCCTGTGTTTTCAATTTCTCCTTCTTGCCTGTACTTCTCTCTTGTGATTTTTGACATGAAGAAACCTTTAAACTGAATACTAATGAGGGAAGATAAATTTTTTTAAAAGTAGAAATGTGTAGGGTAATTGTATAGTTTAACATTTTGTCTTCTAAGTTGTGTTTTACCCTGGTATTTAAGTCTGTCATAATTATGCATTATATTGTTTGCATTATTAAGACAATGTATTATTTTTCCTGACTTTTGTTTAGCTTGAAGCACTTGGAAAGAAACGGGAATAAGCAGAAATTTATAAGATAAGTTGCTGTCTAAACTTGTCATCTGAAGTAGGCCAGCATTAAAATGGTCTAGGATTGATGAAGGAGAGCTGCATTAGATGAGAGTGGGAGGACTAAAAGTAATTTTTTTCACTGTGATTTCTACAGTAATTCAACTTTTTAAGAAAACTCCCAATAAGATTGATTTTTTTAGTTCAGTTTACTCTGGAAAATATCTTTCCCTTCCTGCACGTGTAGTCTGAAAATTTTAAAGGCAGATTTGATTTTTCTAAGTGATTTTAGCACCCATCACATGTTAGATGAATTATACTGGGAGCTGTAGCCACAACGTAGGTGATGTACATGTAGTGGAATTTTGTGCTGCCTTATACCCTACTGCAGGTCTATTGCAAAGGCCACAATAAATGATAATATAGCCGCTGTCATCCTTTGAGATCTGTCTCTTAATGTGACAAAGCAACTCCTGGACTCCTGTCTTCTATGATTTCCATTTGTTTTGTGAGTGGGGCTCAGTACTTTTAGGTGCTGCCCCAAGAGCAGTGTTTTTTCTGTAAGCACAACCAGTGTGCTGACCTCCACTGATGTATTTCACTATAGGAACGAGGTGTCATAGAACTCTGGTCATCAGCGTGTATCTTCATTGCACAGGTAGCCCCCTTTGCCATTAGGGGTTATTCATCTTTGCTAGTATGATATGAAAGACAGCAGCAGGCAAAGATTTGTTCCATGTTTTGGCTCCCTCCTGCTTTGTGCTGTATGTCCTGTGTGTAACCTCTTGTAACTAGAACATGATGTGATCCATAAAGATGTCAACACACCTGAAACTCAGCCTAGATCTAGCCTAGATCTTGGAAAGCAGAGCTCAGGGAGGTTTGCATACCTGTCCCTCCTGCACACTAGTTTAAAGTCGAGTTTAGTATCTTTTAGGTCTGTTGCTCTCTGTTGTGGTAATGTTAAAGGAAAAGCAGTGATTGTTGCTCTCCTAGTCACCTGGCACTCTTCTGCACTGAGAAGATGTGCATTGGGACCGAAAGAAAACTTCACAAAGTTTTATCCCCAGAAACAAAACTGGGGAGAACGAAGAGGTTTCTTAAGGTGAACTGCCATGGTGCAGGAAGTGGTTTAGCAGAGAGTACAATGGAACGAGACTGTATCACATTAAGTCAGATGCCAAAGAAATGATACCATGGCAGTAAAAGATCTCCTTTGATTTTTGTTTCTTTTCTTCTTTTACTGGGAAAGGTGGAGTACCCTGCCTGTTTTGCTTCAAAAAAATCAGGCACTTAGGCAGTTTGGTGTCAGCCCTGCTTTAGAAATGGTGGTTTAAGAAGCCACGGTGCAAGAACTGTTAGAGGAGTGAGGAATTATTTTGATATGTGTTTATTGTACATCAATACAAGCTTTGTCCTCAAGCTTCATTTATTGAATTCTGGTAAAGAAAGAACAACTGTGAATTAGGAACAAGGCTTCACAAACACTTGGATGGAATAAAAGCACTTAGATTAACCAGCATTCATGTGTTTTAAAGTCTATTTTTAACATGGGAGGGAAAAGAAAAAAGTAACAGTGAATAGTGGGGACAATCTTACTGAAGTATGGGAAAGCTGTATGGACAGTAGGGAATGCTGTGGCTGAGAGATCTATAGTGGCTTTCATGTTCACTTCATGCACAGCATCCTCACTTGAACCAGAAGGCAGGTGTGTGAGTTTCAATGGTCCTCTCTTCTGACATTTAATTTCAATTCAAAAATGTGAGAATTTCAGAGTTTTAATCATTAAGCTGAAAAATGAATATGCAAGGATATCCAAAATATCACTGGCTTCTTATCAATCACACAAGCCATTTAAATTAAGTGTGAGGATTATCTGCCGGGATTGGCACCTGAAAGCTAAAAGGACAATCAGCCTTTTCTGATAAATTAATATAATTGCTCTTTTAATTTTATTAAAAAATCATTTTTAAATTAAGTATTTAAAAGACATTGCAAAATACACTGTAAAGTAGAAATACTCTATTAAAAGTAATTTAAAATTCATGCAGCAAACCCAAATCTTCAGATATTGAAGTTAGTGTTCATCTTTGATAATCCTTACACTGAAATAATATTTCCCAATCTAATCACTAGATTCTTATTTCAGATGGTTACATGGCATCTTGGAAATAAAAGAAAACGTGTTTCCAGCTGTTTATGTCAAAGAGATTTTGTCTGTCAGCTCTCAAATTCTCAAAAGGCAAAGGATTTGAGCATTTATATACCAAAAGTATAAATGAATGGAGTACCATATTTCACATATGGTACAATTCCACATCACTGATACAGGAAAAAAGTTTTAAATTTGTATGGCAATGCAGACTTCCCAGTGTTTTGTGTAGGTAAGAAAAATTCTGAATAAAGCAGTAAGAGCATCCTCAATAGACAACACTGAATAAACATCCAGTTTCTGTACATAAGTGAAAATTATTTGTTCTTGGAATGGGAATAATTGTAATTTGTATTCCCTTAAACCTACTTGCTGTGGAAATATTAAGGAGTTTTTACATAAGTACAAAACAAGCTTTCTACCGATGATTGAATTGGTAACAAATTGCTTTTGCAAAGCCCAGGCATTGTACCATCATAAGATTCTGCCTAGGAGAATCCTACCTCAAAAACAATATCAGCTTCTCCAATTGCTGAGTGTAGAGGGAAAGGAAGAAGGTGAGCATCTTGAGCAGTTGACTGTGGGTCTTTGCTGCATTCACCTATCCCCCCCTCAGTTACTTGTAGCTGTGACAAAACATACTGCAGACAAAAGGGGGATTTAAAAAAATAACATTTTCTTTCATCTAAAAATCTGAGATTATATATTTTTAAAACAGAAAGAGCTCTTTACTCCAAACTAGTGTGTTTTGGGGCAGCTATTTGAATAAAAACTGCTGCTTTTCATGGCGTGCATTACTTGGCTCTTGTCACACAATCGATAGTTTGCAGCTCATCCTGGGAGGCTTAATTGCTGCTCATGTTCTGTTTACATGGCAGTTGGATTTTAAAGGAAAGCAACTAGGAGGAATAGAAAACAATGTTTGCTTTCTTCTTCAATACGTGTGATTTTTTTTCCTGCATGTCCAAGTTCACTTGCAGCAAGTTGTACAAATACATATGGTTATCACGAGCATCTGCCTGCCTACAGAACTGTGAAAAGTAATTGTGGTTTGATGGGATTTTTTGACTTTACATTCCCCAGAATGAAAGAAAAACTTAATTAAGGTTTGTAGATAAGATCTCTAAGGAAAGAACATTGTAAGAATTTCCTTTGGCTGCTTTTGTTCTGAGATGTAGAAGTCTATTTCCATTACTGGACAGGACTGGCAGATGAACTGCAATTAAAGGCACAATAGCAAAAGAGATTAAACACAGGAATGATAGCTGACAGTGTGGACTTCCTTCAGTGCTTTTTGTTGCATAGAAAGTGCAAAAGTCCAAATCCTGCTCAGTTCACTGGAGCACCAGGCTTTAATGAACTGCTTTAAGCTGTTAACCTTGGAGTCTAGTTATCCTGAGCGATGCACAAGCATTCCTCTGCCAAATGAAAATTCTTGCTTTTCCTTCTTCCCCACAGGAGGAGAGGTTCCATACACAACCCTGGCAACCCGACTGATGATGGGAGCCTGGTGGCTTTTTGCTTTGATTGTCATCTCCTCCTACACAGCCAACCTAGCAGCTTTCCTCACCATCACACGCATTGAGAACTCCATCCAGTAAGTTGATAAAGAATGATTCAAGCGAAAGGAGGGTGAACATAAATATACATGTAGAGGGGTATAAATGTTCTACTTAATTGTGAGAACAGGAATAAATGTTTATCCTCCTGAGAAGTAGTTGGATAGATAGAAAAATAACAATACACTATGGACTGTCAGTCTCCCTGGAGACACTTTGTTTTTAGGATTGGAACTGTTGGCCTCTAGCAGATGCTTTTCCCTGTGGCAGACATACATATGTATGTTTGCACACATACATATTTTGAAAGAAGCAATTGAGTTTGAGATGACCACACAGTATCAGTGTTTGAAATAGGAAAGTATAAATTGCTGCTGCTGCTTTCCATTCAGATGTATTCCACAATGCTTCCGCTCTGACACTGGTCAGGATGACCCCAATGCTTCTTCAGTGCATGGGGAACTCAGAGCTGACTTCACCTATTCTTGCCAAAGCAAAGATGTGTTAACAGCAACAAACAGTAATAAACTAACTGGTTTAGGAGCTTATCTTTGCTCCTTCTGCTCCTGGGAGCTCTCTTACTACATAAGCAGATCATGTCGTTCTCCTTTCCCCATCTATTCGTTCCTCTGCTTCATGACTATCAAAAATGAATGTACTGGTCATCTCCTGTCCCTTTTATGGTGAACTCTTTCTGTCACACCTTCTAGTCTTTTTCTGAAGATCATGTCATCTTTCCATTCCACAGGAACCTTTCTAGGTCTCCTACCCTCTCTCTCTGCCCTTTTGTTCTCCAGTATCCTCTCCTTCACCTAGCTGCATACTGAGCTATCCTCGCTCCAATGATAAACTTCATCTTCAAATGCTCACTCCTGGGTCAAAGCAGAGGCTAGAAAATACAGGGAAGCATTAGGTAGCCAAGCACTGTGAGGGACAGCTGGCCATTTTTTCATAGCAGATTAATCTTGAACCTACAAGTCTGTGAAAGTATGTGAGAGTGACCAAATTACCCTTTCCTATATATCCTCTTTGCAAAAATATCAGAGTGACTTTAAAGAAGAGAGGCACGTTTCACTGTATTTCTTCCTTCAGAAAGGTAAGAACTTGACCTTCAAGTCAGGCTCAATACTGACTTTAGGGAAAGTTCTGTTTTCCCAGCCCAGTCATTGATCCAAGTCCCTGATTTGTGTCTATCATCACCTAAGGCCTCTCTGCCTTTAGTTCAGCTGCTTTCAAAATCTCTCTGAAATTCCCCTTGAGACAATGAGCCATTGTCACAGACTGACCAGGGGGAGCCTTGGCCTCCTGTGAATTCACAGGTCAGGATCAAGCATCGCTGCGCGCCAGCAGTGGCTCTCCTCACACATAGGTGCTTCTCTTCTAGCTGAGGATTTTCTGTGTACTGAAACCAATCCAGGCTTTCACATAGGCTGGTATACATCTGCAATAGCAGACAAGTTTCATCTGCAGCTGAAGCCCAAGCTGAACCCAAGAGCAGAAGCAGTACTTAACTTTGAGCGCATGGTTATGTCCTGCTTCTTGGGAGATGGAAGTGGAGGGGGAAGTTGTTGCTCCATGGACCAAATTGCCTGGGCATTGCAAGTCCTTACACTCCAAATTGGAAATTTTTCATGGTTGTTATCCTTCCTTTCTGAGGTAACAAATTCACCACTTTCATCTATTAGAGGGCTCCATACTCTAAGAGAGAGAGATATAAAATAGACTAAAGTCATGAGAAAATGAGGAAATTACTCCCCTGACACAGTTGTATCACAAGTAAAATCAAGTTACCTTTTTTTTTTTTTGTGTTCTGAATAACAAATTTTGAGATGATGCAATGCTGCCAAGGTATTTTGACACAATCCAACCATTTGACTGTGTAGTCTCAATTATAATCCCTTCAAAATTTGGATGGGAGTAAAATGATATTCTCTGTCAATGTTTTTCAACTTTGATCTTGATATTTTGAGGGAAGTTGATGTATTTATTTTTTTAAGTTTTAAACAATTTAAATTTAAGAGTCTTTAATAAAGACTAAGGACTGTGAAGAAACAACATGGGAATTTATGTATGCAAAATAAATTATAGTGATATATTCACTCATTCTCTTTGTCCTTACAAGAATTAAATATGCTTCTGCATTCTGCTTTGAAATAATTTCCCTTCTAGTTTTGAAGTAGAAAAATGTTCAAATTACTGTGACAAATGTCTGTTTTCTTATGATGTGTAAAAAAGAATAAAATATACCCTAACTATAATTTCATACATCTTCAGCTTTTTCGTGCAGTTTATTATGATGTCACTAGAAAAGCCTCAGTGGAATTTTGAGATTATTATGTACAGTTGGGACTACCTTGGTCTTTGTGCTGTATTATTTATGGGCAGAGTCACTGAAAATGTTTTATTCAGTAGAAAATGTTGCAGCTGGAAAGCTCCTGGAATAAAAGAACAGACATCTTTCAACAGCACTTCCAGCTCAAAAATAGAGTAATTAGATGTGTTTAGTATCCATTAGGGAATGAAGTCATCCTAACTATGGTGTGAGTATAAAACTTCAGTTTACAAAACTGCCAAAATTGGAACTTAAACCATCACGTAAGAGAGAGGAGGTTTGTTTATCATGCTGAATTACTGCAAAGTGGAAAACATGAATAAGCAATAAAGAAAAAAAAGCTGATGCTCCTTTTTTTTCCTTTTTTCTTTTTTTTTTTTTTTAACAGTACAAATTGTACCTTGGGGAGCCTTCAAGGCCAGAATGGAAATGAGTATAAGCATTAAAAAAAAAAACCAGATTCTGCTAGTAGTGCTTGTTAGCTTTAGACTAGCCAGAAAAAAAGGAAGGAAATTGAAGTCAGTGGGTTTGCACAGATATAAAAAATAGTTAATAATTTTTCATTTCAGATTTCCAGCTACCATCAGATACTACAGTGTGTTGTCATAGGTATGGTCCTCGTGATATCTTTTACAAAAGATAGGAGGATTCAAGCAGCCCACAGTACATTTCATTTCCATGAAACATTTGGTAGTTACTGCATTCCAGCTTTTGGATATGACGCTAGTTTGTGTTCAGAGCTCTTGCAGCTTCCCCTGCTCAGCTGGAGTGAAGGCTGGGCCATTCTTCCTAGTCAGTGTCTCATGGTATCCAGAGCTCTATTTTGAGTAGCAAAGCATGCAAAATTTTATCAGCCCATCCACTAAGGACGACCCTTAGAGAAATAAGTGTTCCTTTTCCCTATAGAGTTTCAAAGTAGATCTTTGCTGCATAACCTCACTTGATGGCATTTGTGCTCTGCCTCAACATTCAGTTTAAATCAAATTTTTGCAGTTTTTAAATTAATTCAGAGAAATTAGAAGAAAAAGAATGAGTGTTAAATCTGCTTTTCCAGAGAAATGGTTACTCTCAATACTTTTGGGAGCTCAGCTTTTCACCTTCTGCCAACATGCAATATCAAGAGCAGAGGCACTCAAGTTCTAAAGTAGTTCCTGGATGCATCTTTTGTTCACACTTGACCCACATTGCAGATGACATTTAAATCAAGACAGTCAGCATTTCAAATGCCAAAACACTGTGGCAGCAAAGCATAATTTCTATGCGTTTTAAATCTTTAGATCGCTTTTGCAAATGCAACATAAATTAATAGTAATTAGGAGTGGCTTTTCTTGGTAAATGCCAAATATATTTGGAGGTCCTGAGCTATTTCTAGGACGTGCTCATGTTCTGAATTTCATTGCTGAGCCAGTGTTGATATTATTACATTTTATGATACCTTTAGGACCAAATTAGAGTCCATTGGCAGAGATTGATTTTATTCAAATTACTGCACTGTTTTTCTGGATTAGGAGAGAGTATCACCACCTCATGAGCACTGACATTTTGCAGGAAGGTTGTGGGAGTGGAGTGAACAGAGAAGTCAAAGGATTTGCCACATGAAAGCCTGGTGTTAAGTGATTTCAAGTTTAATCCACTTCTAAAATGTAGAAGCATGAGAGTTTAGATGGTACATGTTGTGGGGGAAAGTGTGCATCTTTTGTCTTCTGTAAAATCAGAAGTTCACATTATGTTCTGCATTTGATAACAAGTGTGTCTTGTTTCATAGGTGAGATCTCTGCCTCCAAAAATGGAGGCATGGTGGGAAAGCAAGTCTTTCTCAGCCATTCTTTTCACGACATTTTGCTAAACCGTGATTCACTTGAAGCTAAGAATTCCTTAAGGCTTTATACAGCTCAGTGAAACTGACTTCAGGATTTCTGCAAGAGGGTTGCACAGAATGCAGTCATTAGATCTTGCCCAATGCATGTCCATCAATCTTTTCTTTAACATGGTTCAGCCTGCAAGCAATATTACAGGTTTCTGCCACAGCTCACCCTGACAACAGTCAAACCCCTTGGCTTAATGGGCCCTGTTCTCTAACCCTAAATCTGCTCGTGAATTATTCCTTACTGTCGTAGGAAAAAAAAACCCAACCAACCAGACAAATGAACAAAATACCCCACAAAAGCACTAAAAAGCTTTATCTGAATCAGTCATAAATAAAGACTTCAGTGTAGGCCATGACTTTGGTTGTTTTTTGCTGAAAATGTAGTGACTAGTTCTTAGAGACAGCTCTATGCTGCACTCAAGTCTAGTACAGCTAGCCTGAATTGATCTATAACCCAGGTTTACATAGATGTGTTGATGCCCAAGTCTCTGACCTCAGTGGTATTTTATCACCTAAAAAGAAATTCAGTTACTTCTTTATGAAGCTGACTTTTTGCTTTGCAGCATTTTTCTGTGTAGTTTTTTTGAATACTTTTGGCTGACATATGTGAACATGTTACCAATTCTGAGTCTAGGATGTCAGTTTTTAGAAAAGGGTATGCTCTGGAGAAAGAAACATATCCAAATCCTATGATATTTTTCTTCTAGCTGGAGGCAGAGATAATTTCTGAAATTGCAAAGTAACTGATTTGTACTAAGCCATAAAATTCAAGTGACCTGACAACTGCTGCCTGATTAAGGTGTAGAATACTAAGCAAAATCAACAAATGCTGAAAAATACATCTATCTGTTAATAACTCTTCCTCAAATGATTCAGTTCCTCCTCAGAATAGCCCTATAGCTATTAGCCTAGTTAATTTAGGATAATATTGATGCTGGGATAATATTGATATTATCCCAGTAATTGCAATGAGAAAAAAAATTACCATAAAGGCCACATATAATATTTTTCCTCACAATGCTGCATGAGTGATAGACAAAATTAAGCTGAATGATCTGACTGCATGGTCATTTCCCTAGAAATAGAATTTGTCGGTATACAAACTCAGTTAAAGGTATCTAATTTTTTAACAGTTTTTTCAGCTACATCTGCTTTTTTATATTTTTTAACAATTTTTAAAATTCATTACCTTATTGCTTCAAAATTAGAAGCTCAAAGAGAAAAAAGTTTTAAAACGTGACATTATCATTTGCTTACTCATGCTAATGAGTGCTTTGCTTTGCAGATTGTTCATCTGAGAACTATCAAAACTTACGTTTCAGTGTGTTTATTGGAATCAGGATTTGGGCATCAAAGGATCCCTTGTAGGAATTAATTATCTTGAAAAATGCTTTTTCCTCATTTTGAAATCTGGTGTGGCAGCTGTGTGGTGAAACTGGGGGACAGTGAGGCTGAGGATTTACGTGTCCACTAAAGGCAATTGTCTGAAAAGAGAATGAGCTGTTTAATCCAGGAACAGAGGTACACCAACCAACGTGTAACCTATAAACCAGGCTGGAGGCAAAGCAGTTTTAAGAGTTCTTTCTTCTCTAAAGGAACCTCAATGGTTTAATAATTCTGGTAGTTCTCTCAAAGTTTGTAATTTCTCTTTGTTTTGCTGTACTTTGTTTTGCTGTACCTTCTAGGTTGAGTGTCTCAGCAACAGTCGGCAGAGTTGTGGGTTATTAAACAAACAGCTTCTGAAGGAGGTCCTATATATTATGATCTCATTTTACATGTTTGTGTGAGGGGAGGGAGTCACTGACGTGTGATAGAACTTTGCTGTATTTGTAGCTTGCCTATGCAGCAGTATATACACATGTACACATCCAAGGCTCCCAAATTTCTTTCTTGCTCCTCAGCATATGGTCGGGTGAACCAGAACTTTGGGTTTACTGCCAACAACAGCATTTAGCCCATCCATAGAATTTACACTGACATTTGTCTTGCTTTTGTCCTCTTGTCATCATTTTCTCAGCATGGAGCCCCACCTGCAACTGTGAAAAGATGCAAGTAGGGCAGCTGAGAAGCATCCCGCACTTCAGGATAGCACATCTAATAGTGAGGCACTGCAGACTCCAGTTAATGCCAGACGTGGCAGCTACAACATGCCTTCCTGAAGGCATTGACATAATTCTTCTCCTTGTTATTTCCCTGCTGGTGGTGCCTTTGTGTGTGATAGCACACTTGCTTCTCAGCCTGTTTACTTCCCATACCTGGCTGAAATACACTCCAAAGCTAATAGCTCATGTCTTGTGCTGGTTTGCCCTTCTGAAAATTACAAAGTTGCTTTTATAGCCACAAGATATACACAGGAGTTCTTTTTCTTTTGTGCTGTTTTTAACTGATTTGTGGCAGCAGCTACACCTGTCAATTATATCCTGCTTAGCAATAATATGTCCAAAAAATGCTTTGTTGCTTGTTCTATTAGAAATTATACGGCTATACAGAGTCCTGTAAAGTAATGATTGCAATTTTACTAAGTGTTGTCACTAGAAATTGGAGACTGGATAAATACTTTTGGTACACTTTTCTAGTATGACAAATAACAATTAAAGGACATTGCAGTATGCATCCTGTGACAGCTCATTGCACTGCTGCCAGTTGATTACAGGAATGTACTGGTGGCAGCAGCAGGAACAGAACAGATGAATACAGTGCGCTGTATTTATCTAGTGCCTTTCATCAGTGATGCTTTTGACAGATAGACAGACTATCAGCACTTTGCACAACACTTTGCCTAATGGTAAAATAAGGAGAAGCTCTCAGCAAGGGCCACTGTTGCCTACCAGGGTGCCTTTCTGCAGAGCTGTGCTCAGCCTGGTTGTTGCAAGGTTTTATTCATCCTCAGAATGGTACAGAGCTTTGTATTTGTCCTTGCTGAATTTCACACCCCATTGCTCCAGCCTTTCTAAGCCCATCTGAACTTCAGCCTGTCCTTGAGCAGGTCCCTCCATGTCATGTCATCCGCAAACTTGACAGGAATGTGCTTGCTTACCTCCTCCAAGTCATTGGTGAAGACATGTCCCAGGCTAGATCTCTGGGGTACCTGTTAGCAGCCTGCAGGTGATATATGCCATGAGCATGAGAATCCATTTGGGAATTTATCAAGTCTGCTTTCCCTCACAGCTGTACCTAAAGACCTCCTTTGGATTCAAGAATATTGTGGTAGGCAGATAGGCAGGCTGCCTTGCTAAAGGTAAACTATGTCAGTATCTCTATTCTTGCCCACAAATGAAGTTATTTTAGTGTAGAAGGCAACCAAATTTGTCAGGCATGACTTAGTTTTGGTGAGTCAATGTTGAATGCTGTCAGTAGTGTGCTTTTCCTTCATGTGCTCAGAAATGTGCTGAGGACTCACTCCTTGAGGTTTGACAGCCAGCAATAATTCCATGAATCATCTTTTTTTCACTTTCTTAATATAGTCTGGATTATTTTCTTTCTCCCATAGCAAGGGAACTCCCCTAGCCTCCTGCACCTTGCAAAAATTAAAGCAGGTGGCCTTGCAAGGACACAAGCCAGCTTTCTTAGCACACTCTGACTTCTGTGGATCTAGTGAGCCCAATTAATCCCTGCCTCGTCTGGTTGGGATTTACCTGACAACTTACTGCTCATTGTTCATTGCCTTCTTGAACCCTGCCTGTACTCACAAAGGCCTGGGAGACCTTGGTGAGGAAGAGTGAGGCAATGCAGGCATTGAGCACCTCAGCTCTAGCTGTGACTGCTGTCCCCATCCACAGGGTCACATTCTCCTTGTTCAGCCTTTTAGTTCTGCAAAAGCTGTTCTTGTTACCCTTGAAATCCCTTGAGAGCATCCACTCTGACTGAATATTTCTAATGCTACCCAGAGCTGCTAGGAAATGTTTCTAAACTCCTCCTGTGAAGATTGTCCGTCGGCTTCCACCATCTCTGTATTTTTGGTGAGAGGAAGTTCTTTTGAAATTCTGAGGGGTTTCTGAGTAATTTCAAAGTGTGATTTCAATAGATGATTGACTTGCTTTCCCTGGCGAAACCTAGCTGGTGTCTATGTCTAGACTTCAGGACTGACCTTTAAAATTGTATTAATCCTTATTTCAGTATGCTTATTAAACTTACTGAAAGGAAGTTTATTGCTTTCTTTCACTCACTGGCTGTAAGGAGGTTTCACATTTTTGCTTACAGCTCAGCCATTTTATATTTAATCTTTCAGAATTCATAGGTGTTTGTCTGGACTTGACAATTTTTTAATTTTTTTTTTACTATTCTGTTGCAATAAGTACCACAGTACTTATTGTCTTGATGCCTTAGTCTGCCAGAGTCTCATATATTTCCTCATAGAATGGGGCATGTCTTGGTCCTCTGATAGAGTACCAATACACTTGGTTTCAGGAAGTAGCATCTCACCTTGGATGATTCCATATATGTACAGATTCTTTGCAGGATCCCTGTGTAAAAGAAATGTAATCTTGTAGAAAGCGAGACGATTTGAGGGGTTTTAATACCATTAGTTATTTACTCCTCGCAATTACATTTATCCCTTCCTTATAATTACTCTATGTTATCTGACTAGAATTTAGCTCTGGGTCAATGTTTTTCTGAGCCCATTTGTCTAAACTTCAAAGGATTTCTTTTTTACTTAGCTAACATCTAAACTCCTGCCATTGATCTCTATTGATTTCTTCTTTTCCTGCTTTCTGTTTTGTTCATGGCATACAAATCCTGTGAGATGTCATTACTGTTTTCTTCAGTGCCATCCTCACAACACCTAAGAATTTCGTTTTTTCCAACCCCCGCTCCACAGGGCCATTTTCACTAGCCTTCATATTTGCATTTTTAGAAATGCAGCTTGGAATTTGATGAGTTTCCTACATTGCTGTTTGCATTTTCTGTATCTGCAATAAGCTTTTACAATTTGCTATTGCTTTCTTTAAGACAGCATTGAGCTCCTTGCTTGTCCTTATGTGTCATCCACTAGATTTGTGCAGTTTATACACAGTTAATTTGTGCTGGGAAAGCTGTAATGGGTTTTAAGCAGTAGACGTATTGCAGTAGTTACTTTGAAATTTTAATGAGTGCCATTAAAGAATCAAAGGTACAGGAGAGCAATTCTAGAGGAAAGGAAAATAAAAGCCAAGTGGTAAGGAAATTTTAAATGGTTCTGATATACAATTTTTAAGTTCAAAGCAAGTTTGGTTGACCAAACCCCATTTGGGCTGCTCTGGAAACTTCTAAAATGGTTTACTTCTTTTGGTTTATACAGAAGGGTAAGACTAGATAACATGTAAAGCAGAACAAATTTATTAGACTAAATAACATGAACTGTGATCACATGAAAATACAATGAAAAAGCAGCTCATGAAAGTACAACATATAAATATTTTTATTGCTGAAAATAATGCAGGATGTGACCTATGAGATGGATGCACTGTTCAGTGCAGGAACACCCTCACCAAACTGCCCTGCACAGTGTAACCCAGGAGCACACAGAGTTGCTCAGCCCAGGTGCTCTGGGCTGGACTTCCTGAGTTCTGGTGCTGCCACCAGCTCCCCACAGCAGGGTGTGTGTTTGCACAGTAGGCAGGTATCCAACCTCTGATTCCAACGCTCCCTGCCTCTCCCTTGCCCCTGCTGAAAGGAGCTTGGCATTTCCCAGTATCCTCTTGCCCCTTCTGTTCTTTTTTAATCCATTTTCACTTTTTCCACCGCTTCCTTTCTCTTCATATTGCTCTTTGTGTCTTAAATCATAAAAAAAAGCAGGACAAGCCCAACAGAAGAAAGTGATGTGACACCTTGTGTTGTGTCTTCCTCTGTGTTGCCCTTTGTTTGCCTGCAGCTCCTTCTTTTTGAAAAAGTGGATTAAAGCCTCCCTTGTGTCTTTTTCTTCCCCAACAATTAAGGTCTCTCCAGGATCTCTCGAGGCAGACGGACATTCCTTATGGCACTGTCCTGGACTCGGCAGTGTACGAGCACGTGCGGGTGAAAGGGATGAACCCCTTCGAGAGGGACAGCATGTATTCCCAGATGTGGCGCATGATCAACAGGAGCAACGGCTCTGAGAACAACGTCCTGGAGTCCACTGCAGGCATCCAGAAGGTACTGGCACCCTTCCTTTATGCTTCCCATTGGAGATGCTCTGTGTTACACCACGTTTGCTTAGCTGTTGCAATCATGCCTTTAATCAATTCCTGAAAGCCCATTGCACCGGCACGGAGGATTGGGACTTCTCCAGATTGTGGCATTGAATAACATTTTAATATGTAAGTACCCAGACTGTTTGCTTCAAAAAGTATTAAGAGGTGTTTTTATAGGAGATGGCTGCATTTGTAAGGGTGCAAAATGAGAATAGGAACACTGGACTCAGAACCCCAGAATACAAGACATTGATTATCTTTTTTTGTAGTCTCCTGACACTGAAAATTCTGGCTTTCTCTTGTAGCTCTGGGTCACATTTGTTTTGAGAGACAAAGGCAGGAATGGATAATTTGACTTTAATTAGTCTCACAAATACATCCTGTAGCTGGTTTGGCAGTGGAAAAACACTTTGAGAGCTTTTTGTAGGCACATTTGTGAATGCAGTAGTTCCGTCCCAAATTCTGGCTGACAGCTGCAACTTTTAAAGAAACACCAGGCCATGAAAGGAGTCTTTTTAAGAGTCAGTGTAAGTTGATGAGTGACTGTGTACAAGCTTTTCCCCTAACGTTGTATCTTTATATTGACTTCTAAATCAAATCAAAGAAATATAATATTTTGCTGGCTTTATTTTAAACTTCAATATGTGACGATTTCTTACAGAAAATATCCATGAATTGTGTGTTCACATTGTTACAATATCGATTTAGAGACTTCTGAAAATCCAGATGAACTCTGGTTTTTTGTCTCCACCAAAATCCATTGGCCAGGAAAACCTGATACTTCTGATGTTCTCACTCTAGGTAGTAACAAGAGAAAAGGAGTATGTTAAGAATGATGAAATCACTGGTGAGCTCTCGATAACAGAAGAACTAAAAAATAACAAAGATTATTTGGAGTTTTTAAAATCCCCAATCCAGCATCTGGATAACCAAGATCACATTTTCTCCTCTGAAGGACTAAAGAGCATAAAAAAAGAGGTAGGAGAGGTTCTGGGGAACTGCACTTTTGAAACCCTTTTAGATAAAGTCATAAGCTGAAAGAGCAAGAAAAAAGGGTCTGAAGATTTATTGGCTAGAGGAAATTGCTTTTTTTCAGAGAACATATTTTAGCTCAGTTTGTAAGTGGCTGATAAAGCTGGGATTTGCCTTTTGTATTATATATATATAAAAACCCCAAAAACCTTCCCTCCTTCTGGTTTCCCTTTCCAAGTTTTAAAATGAGTTTCAGAAGGATCAAAAAACCAGAGTACATCAAACACAGCTGTGCTCACTAACAGCTTTTAGCTTGAAAAACCAAACAAGTGGTATATCCTGCTGGCAGGTAATTCCAGATTACAGTCATTGAGTTTTCATTCTTAGAAACATGGGAGTTGCTGCCCTAAAACCTACAAAACCAGAAACATCCAAGTTCTTAATTTCCCATTCTTTTGCTTCCCAGGAACAGGCAAACGATGATGTCAAAAAACTAAGTTGTGTCAAGTGAACAAGCAAACCAGCCTCCAGTTTTAAAAAAACAGAGGTCTTAGGTCTAATTTTAATGAACATACACATCTACCTGTGGGTGCACAATTTCTCCCCTTCCTTCAATTTACAGGAAGAAATGACACAGAAAAAGATTATTTGCCACCTGCTGTTCACCAGAAGCCTTTGGGAAGTTGTAGTTGGCCTGCACAGGAAGAAAGCTGCATGAAGAAAATGCTGTTAAAAGCTAATTTTAGGCAAGGAAAACTAATATTTTAAAGTATCTGATAAAAGGCAGAGATTATAATCTCTGTAACACATTTCAAAAAAATGAAAACACTTCAGAAAGTATTATTGGGTCCCCTTTGCCTATTTATATGCTTCATAATGTTCTTCAGGGTCTTTAATGAATTTAACTGGACACATCAGAGATATTAACCTGATTATAACTCAGGGCAAGACACACCAACGAGTCTTCCTCTGTGCCTCAGTTTGCTTCCCCCATTCATCAGCACTAAAGTGTGGCTTTAGTGTGCACTGAAGCAGCAGTTTGTCCAGGCTCTGTGAGAGCATCACCTCAGCGAACCTTCCTGGAGTGCCAAGTGAGACAGCAGAGACTTAATAAGTGCTCCAAACAGGTACAGGGAAAGGGACTTTCACTCAGCTGAGTAATGACCGTGAAGGGATTGGGATAGGAGAGACCACCACGGGAGAGAGGTGTGCAGGGATGGAGTGGACACTCCCACGTTAACGCCTGCCTTGCTGCACCACCTCAAAGGTTTGCAAAGAGCCTTCACAGAAGACGCTTCCCAAAATATTTTTGTAAAATCCTAAAAGTTCTTTAGTTTTGTCTTGCTTTTATCCTGACAGCTCTGGTGGAGCTGGCACTATTTTATTGTGAGGAAAGTAGCAGTCTAATGCTAATGTATATATAAACAGGAGGAAGAGGAGAGAGGCCAACCACTGACTCACTCAGCACCTCACCCCTCTCACTCAGCAGGACTGCCTGCTTGCTGTACCAGTGTCTTTGTGGGGAGTGGCACCTGTGTGAGTGCAAATACAATACAGTCAAATGACAGTGATTGCACAGTCCCACTTCAAGTCAGGCATTCTGCTGCTTTGACCTGATTTTCCTGGCAGGAGGGCAGGGCAGACAAGAGAAACAAGATGGGAAGATCATGCCATTGTAAGTTTTCGGGTTGTGATATTTATTGGTCCTGTTCCTCTCATAAATCAGGTGCATACATATCACCATGTGTGCTCCTGTTCTCTCCATAGTGAACAGCTATAAATACCACAGGTCCAGCTAGAGAGCAGCTGGATAGATTTACCCTGAAGAGAGAGCAGTTTTAAATACCTCGAACAGGAGACAGCCTGAAAAGCACAGGCACTTTAGATATTTTCTTCCACTTATTGTCTCTTCCTTTCTCAAAAGATAGCAAAAAGCTTTTGAAGGTCTGAATATAAGATAGGGAAGCACTCAGTTGTTTGTCTTCCTGCACTGTCAAATCAAAATGGATGGGGAGGTAGCTATATTTTTATAAAACCTGGATTATCCTGGAGAATATTCACTTTTATCTTCCCTTTTTCTTTATTATTCCTAAGTGTTTCTTGTGTCTCAAATTGATTTTCCTTTTTTGCATAGGTTATGAAATATGCATCTCATTCTGTCCTAGGAATCTCTATTTTTGCGGAAGTTATTTATTCAGAGAGGATTTACAGAGGCCCAAGTCATGCCTGCTTAAACATTCATTGAGGACTCCAAGAAAAATCATTTAGGCTTAAAGATATCACATTACATACCTCTTTATGTCTTCTTAAAAAGCACATTACCCTGCTTAATCCTTTACAAGCACCACAGGCTTTCCTATCCTTGGAACTATTCCCATTTAAAATATAATGAAGCACTTCTATTGTGCCCCTGTCTGCTCTTTCTTCCCTGGAGTATAATAGTGCCTAATGCCCTATCCTACCCACCTTGTTCCTCTGAACATGATACCATAGCCTACAGCATCTTCATTTTTCTCAGTAGAACAGAGTGGAAAATTCCTGTCCCAGGCAGAATTTGAATGCGTTTGAAACCTCTTCTGTCTATTTAACTCTATCTGTGAAATATTTAGCTGCTAGGAAACTTGTGAACTATTGTCAGGTGAAATAATGCTTCTGGATGGTGCATTAAGAGAAACTCCTTGTAGGCTCATAGTACTTCCTTTTTGACTTGCTCACAGTATCAAAAGGAATTTGGTCTTGAGATATGGATTTTCTTGTGATCCTAATTGCAAGTGGAAGCATGTGAGCCCGTTTGTTTTCCCTGGACACTGTGGATGGCACTTTAACCCTCCTGAAAATACTGTAATAGTAAAAATATTCATGAATAGACCATAACAAAGCTCTGCTAATGTTATTTGTGTGGGAAAGAAAGAGGTAATAACTATTTGTAATTCTGTGCTAGAACACATTGTTAATAACTGACCATGGATATGTTTAATTTGTTTACAGCAGTAGCAATATCATGAAGACTTATCTTGATGGGACAAAACCTCTCCTGAATTAATTAATTATCCTGATATACTCACCAATTTGCCACTGGAATTGCCATTCTTTTGGAAGATTCACTGATTGCACCCCAAAAAATCTAGTTCATGTATGGTAGTCCGCACATCTTTGTTGTGAGCATTTCGGGCCACGGAGTAGCGCAATTAAAAAAACCCACTGAAAACAAGAGAGAACCAAGACAGACTTTTGGGATACTGGATGTGCACCGTGATTCAGCAGTTTGGCAGTGTCTAAGAAAGGGATAGGAAGCAGAAGAGGTGAGAGCACATAAAAATGCTAGGACATTCTCCAGTATATCTCAATTCACAAGCAAGCGATCAGCTGCGCTATGCAGCTGTTGGTTAGAAGGCTAATTATCAACCCAGACACCAGTTCCCTGCTTCTGCCTCTGGAGCTGATGCTTCTTGGTCAGATGAGATGTTCTGTGTCTGCTCTATGAGTAATAAGATTGACAAGTGCTCCTAAGACCTTGATGTGTTCAGTCCCACAGCTGAAGGTGCAGTTGGTCTATTTTGTGATTACTGCCTCCTACACAGTCCATGATTTAGAGCTGATGGGTGCCTTGCAGTACCAAAGGCACTGACTGCCCTTACTTTGTATTATCATGGATAGTCTGGCTTTATTTTTTTTCCTAGAATTCTGTGTATCTTTACTGCCATATCTGGGGCTTTAAAAAACTTACAGCAGTGATAAAAGTTAGAATCCTGACCAGAAAGCTCTACAAACACAGTGTGGCATTACTTTCAGGCATTATCAAAAGGCTAATAGTTATCTGGGTGAGCTCAGTGTGTTTGGGAAGTACAATAGCTGGTCTGTGACAGTTAACAGAGCATGGAGCAGATTCTGTGCATAGCTTTAAAAACTAAAAGCAAAACTTTTCCTACCACCAAATTTTCTCAGAATTCAGGGTATGTTTAACAAAAGGCTTGCTCTCCCTCACCAACACTTCTGAGCATATAATAAAGTCTGATCTAACTTTGACTTTCTAGAGAGTTTTCACAGGTTTTATCTAGAGTAGAACATCTGTAAAAGTTATTTTATGCAGAGTTGAACTTTATTCAAAAGAATGGGTAAGTCAAAATTTGAGTTAGCCTACATATCAAGAAATGGATCTACATGGACATGTGTTCATTCAGCCACAAAGCAAGCCAACTCTTGCTGTATTCCTTTGTCTCCAAAGTTTTCTGAAAGGTTTATCTGAGTTCATGTTCTTCTGTTTCATCTGACATGCTACTGAATGTACTTCATCCTTTTGCTCTCCCTGAAATGCTGCCCAAGTTACTCCTGACTTCTGTTCAAAGGTCAGTCTGTGTATGCCCAAACCACTTCAACAACCTCCGATGTCACTGACTGCTGTCCTGCTGTGCCATGTAGCATTCTACCTTCCATGTGGAACGAAGGTAGACTGTCTTTGCTTGCTCTCTCATCTCTCATTTTTTGGAGAACTTTCCAGAGCTGTTCAGAAATTTTTGTGGGCCGTCCTACATCCAGGACCATAGTCTTTTCTATCTGTAGCTTATCCCTGTCCCTTAAGTCCAAACAAATTGGCTCCACGGAGACAACTTGAAGTTTCACTTCTCTTGAACTGAGCTGAGCTTCTTTCATCTGAAATAAAATTTGTGTGTTTTCCTCTGCTGTCTATTCATGTCTGACCACTAACTTGGCTCAACCTAAAGTCTACAGAAGCTGAATTGATCATCTTAAATTTTCTTTCTATTGCTCATGTCTCTAATTAAGTCTTGCCAATTTACTTTCCACATCATGTCTATGATTTACCCATACGACCTCCAGCCTGTCACTTCGGCACTTCAGTAGTTTCCATTGTTATTTTCTGAGGCCTCTATAAAGAATTCTTTTTGCATTTAGTTCAATTGAAAATGCTCCTGGGTTTAAAAAAAAAAAAAAAAAAAAAAAAAGTTGCCTTGACTTTCAAGGCCTTTCATGGTGAATTCTGACTCTCCCTGCAGCCTTCTCATTTCTGAATTGGAAATCATTTGTGTGGACTTCCAGTGCAATTCCTTTTTCAAGCAAAGTATCTTTATGCTTTCTCTAAGGACCCTTCTGTAAGGTATGTTTTCCCTCAAGACAGTAGTCATGTCTTTCCTTCAAACTCCTTAACGCTCTTCCCTTTGTTATTACAGTAACAAAAACCTTGACAACCAGGTCTCTGGTGTCCTATGATCACTACCCATCAGCTGAGCAGCTCTGTTTTGTTGCTTCTTTATGCTTTTTCCCTCCCTTTGGTTTATTTTATAGCTGCCAAATCAGAGGGGAGAGAGGAACACACACAATAATCATCTAAATACTGGCATAGATGGGATGTGGGGGAAACCAAAGATCTGCTGTACCCCAGAATGAACTAAATTAATGAACACCACCATTATCAGATGAATAGTATTTCTCAAAAAACAACCTCTCTGTGCGTGACCTTTCAGCCCTCATCCTCAAAGGAAAGCTACAGCCTAACTTGAAAAGATGAGCCTGAGAACTAAAGTTCTTCACAGTCTGATACAACATAAAAAAATAGGGTGAAAATAAGATTTTATTGGGCAATTGCTCCTTGTTATTTCTCAATTTCTCCAGATTCAATGGTGCCAGCTACATTTTTCTTTTTAATGTTCTCACTGATTAACAACAACATCATTGCCTTAATCTCAGAGGCAGTTTTTTAACCTTGTAGTTTTCCGTTTGTTTTCAGATACTTGTTTGCCTAAAAACTTGGTTATTTAGGGCTTTCCCCACAGATACATCCCATCTTCTGTTCAAAGATAATTCTCTCTTGAAACCTTGTTTCACCTTGATCTGTCAATGGCTATAAATATACCCTCATTACATGTAACTTGAGGTACCTAGTTTAGGTGTCCAAGTTTCTTTTTTTGCTGTTGTAGACAGGCAGTTTTCTTCTCTGGAGAGTGGTCAGGAATGCCTAAGATGGCAACATATTTTTTCTTGGTGGCTTATTTTGTACACTACCTACCAAACTACGATCATATTCCATGACTAGAAATGCCAATAAAAATAAGAAACAGCAAAATATACTCTGAGGAGCTAATTTTGCTTCAGTCCTGTAGAACTGCATTTTACAGAGAGCTGAGTCCAGACTTTTCAGCTGGAGAAAGGATAGATGACAGCCCTTTGAGCATGGGATGGGGGAGTGGGCCCCATCCTTCATCCTGAAGGCCAAATGCAAAGCTCAGTACTTCACACCTTAGCCTGTGTCTAACCCTGTAGACATCTTTTTATAGGGCAAAACAGTACAGAGAGGAAAACTGATTCCTTTGTGAGTGGAGATTTCACTTGATGTTTTTCTTATGTAGAAGTGGACTAATTAAGATGGACTGAAGCAAAATGTCCAGAGTGCACCTGATGGCAGGAGCACAGCTCTGTAGGACTGTCGGGGCAGCTGCCACTATCAGGCCAGGGTGCACTGTCAGCCATTTCGTCTAAAATAACCCTCAGGCATGTGCAGAAAGTAGAACTTTTTGTGTGTTAGTAGAACTAATTGTGTGTGAAATAGCCCCCAGTCTCCAGCAGTCTCCAGCTGTTGAGATAAGGAATAGGAGTTTGGGGGATTTTTGTTTTGTGGTTGGTTGGGTTTTTTGCAATTTCTGGAGAACTTCAGGTGTGTCTGATAGGGAAGGTGGGAACGCTACACTCTAATGGTGAATGTACCTTGACCACCACATGTGGAGTAACTGCTTGTGGCTTCCTGTGTGAGGACTTCATATCTTTTGGTGCCTTTTCCTGGTGCTGAGCACTTTGGGAATTGCTGCCAGACTGGTATGTCTGGCATTTGTTTCTATGGCCCTATCACATCTGAAAACCATAATCCCAAGCATTATATATAGCATACTTTAAATTTCTGAATAACTAAGCAGCATGAATGCTGCTTTCATTTGCACTGGCAGGTGATTAATTGTAGAAATTCTGAGTTCTGTCCTGAAGCTGGGATTTTTACAGGATCAAAAATTTTGGAAGGTATTGGGGAGTAAGAAAACTGACAATTAGGAAATAATTTAAGAAAAAGGATGCATTTTCAGTCAGTGGTTGTAAAAGCTGAGCAAGAGCGTGTCAGGATTATGCTCACAGGAAATTTTTTTTTGCTAGTATTATTTGTTGCCTAATTTTTCTGAGCTGGTCACACTCTGTTAGGGAGGCATCTGGTAGAAAGGATGGTCTAAACAGAAAATGATGCCGAAGCCACCCCTACAAATGAGTAGCTTAGTTTGTGCATATTTACATGCAACAGAGCAATGCTGTTGTCATATTCTGTAAAAGAAAAGGTTTGTGAGTATTTAGTAGGTGATCAGTGCATTTATTATGTATTAGCACAGGAGAGGTTTGAAAGAGAAACAGCTCTCCTGGGTGCTGTTACAAACCCTCTCCTGAGTAACACACAGGATTTATTGAAGAGTATGAGAATGGAAATGTCTGCACAGACATATTTGTAGCAAAATGGAAGTTCTGCTGCATGTCGCTCTCTCAATTAAAACCAAAGTTTATCTGCTGCAGGAGCCAGGGAGGGTTTGGGAGATGCAGATTCTTTGGGGCAGAAAGATACTGAGGGGTCAGTTTAGTGAGGTTTCAGTGGTTATTTGGGCCCTGCTGCTGGAGTGACATTGGTTCTGGTGTGGCATCTTACAGTGAGAACATGCTGGATATATATAATGAAAAAGCAATGCAAGGAAACTTTTGCTAGATAATAAATGTTTGTAACTTTTTCCAACCCATAAATCTACCTCTAATGCTGTTGCTAGAATTTTGTATGCTGCCTTCCCAGGCTCTTCAATCTGTGGCATTGCCTCAGCAAAACAGGTTGTGACCAACAGCTTTAAATGACCAAAAACTATATGATGAGTGATGAGCAAGCTGTGCTGAGGTGCCTCAGTGCAGTGAACCTCCTCCTGTATCAGCAGCTTGTGGAGGGAATATTCCCTTCTTTGGATTTTTGAGTAGCATGTACATTGCTTTTTATTAAACCAGAGGGACTCCTGATGGAAGTTACAAACTCCCAGGCATGTTTTCCTAGTCTGGTCACATCAGATATGGGTCGTGTCTGTGCAATCTGTAGGGAAGCACAGCTTGGGATGAGCACAAAATAACTTGAAGTTATTCTTTTACTTCTTCAGGTCACCTCTTGCAGACATTTTCCTATGGGAGGGTGACAAAAGATTTGAATTTGTGCAGTTTAACAACTACACGTTTTCTTCTGTGCCTAAATCTAGTTCCAGATCCCTTTTTAAAAAGCATCAGTGGAAAATTTCTGTCAAAAATTGCTACGTCATTTTGCATTCTTGTTATCCTGACAAAGAAGATGCCTGACAAAGAAGAGTAGTTTGGCATTTGGAGCACTCTTGTTTGGCTACAGGGGACATGCAAGTTATCAGGCATCTGTTATTCTGGTCCTGTGAGCTCTTATTTCTCCATTTTATTTCCATTAACTTAGTGCTTTTCCTGCAAGAGGTTCTGTAACATTTCTGGGTTGATGAAGATTAATAACACCACCCTCCCGAGAGTGTCTGGGAACTACACAGACTCCTACACAGCTCCAGCAACCTCTGCATGTTCTTTTCCTTCTGAATTCTCACTTCACTTGGTTTCCTCCCTCTTACTTTTTCATTTGTCTGCTTTTTGACCCTCTGTCCCTTCTGTTTGGATAACAGCAGCTCCAACTTTTCCCCAGCTCTCTAATTCCTTTCTTCTTTCCACCTTTCACCTCTCCACAGTGTTACACATCCCCTTTGTTATCTCCATCAGCTTACAATTTTTCACTGTTGATCCGTGCAACAATTTCCATTTGCAATCAGATGAAGCATTCCCAAACTCCAGCTGTCACTTTGAAGCCCAGTTGCCCACTCCTAGCGTGGTGGGCTGCTCTGGGGGTGTATCACACACAGACAGGGGAAATGCAGACTGTCTCATGATCAATAGATGGAGGCAGGAGAGCACACTCTTGCTCTAGGCACAGAACTTGGTAGTGTATTCACTTTCTTGTTAAATGTTTCCAGCTATCATTTTTGTGTATTAACATATTTTTATAATACCCAAATACTCTGTGATGCATTAACAAATGCAAATGATGGGATTGAATGTCAGGTTGTTTAAAGGATATATGCAACAGAAAAGAGACTTGAATAGAAATAATGAGAGAGTGCATTTTATACATCCCCTATGTTCCAGCCTTAAAGCATGACTTTGTGAGGCTGCAAGTCTAAAATCATGAGAGAAGCATAAGAGGTAACAGAGGAATCTTGTCTCATGTTTTTGGAGCTGTCATTCCTAAAACAGTTTTGATAGCTTTAGGTAATTTCTGTTCAACAACTTGTTAGTAAACAAAGAAAAAGTCTGTTCCAGAGACCAGCAAAAGCAATTGCAGTGAGTAGATCTGTAGGAAGTCTCCACTGTAAGACACTTAATAGCTCCTCATGAAATGACTCAGAATGTTTGCCTTCTAAAACTCTTATAGCTGGAAGTCCTAGAAAAGAAAAAAGTGGATAGATGAGGACAGCCTGCATCTGCTCCAACAGCAATTTTTTTTCAATGTCTTCCATGAATAGTCAATACATTAATAAACATATTGGTAAGCAATGACATGCTAGTGAAGTAATAAGAATGGCGCAGGAAAATTAAATTGCAAACTAAAAAGTACAAACAGAATACTTGGGGAAATCAACCTTTCTAGTCTCTAAAGTGTTTAAGTATCAAGCCTCTAAGATATCAGAAGGTATAATTAAAACAGATGATTGCCCTCAAAGTCATCCTAGTCTCAAAACCAGGAGACTTTAAGACACCATGGAGAGAAATAAAACCCAAAAAAGGGTAATTTTTCAAATACAAAAGAGGAACCCTATGCATCCCCAAAATGGTGGTTGTTTTACAAACTCCAGGTCTGTGCTTCTAAATACCTGTATGCACTTCTATTGCACATAGAAGTTTTACAGCCAGAGAGATCTCTAATATTTAATCTGAAAACAGGTCTGGTCTGGGAGACAAGAGACCGAGCAGATTTTTGCTGCTGGCTGCTTTTTGACGGTCATTTCAATATATATAGTGGGAAATATTCTAGTAAGACTGCATTTTGTTGGAATAAATAATTTTATTGATATAGTTCAATCAATTCAACTTATTCATTTATTCACAGTGTTAGCAGAAAAAAAAATATGTTGTGTTTAAGGAGGGAGAGAGGAGAAAGAGGACCAGTTTGAAGCAGATCAGGTGGTCAAACTGGATAGCTATTAAACAAAAGTCATTCCTCAAAGGTATGCCAGAACCTATGATTAACTTTTGTTGGATTAAACCATACTCATGCCAACAAAACCCTGAGGCTGGGATGTAGGGGGTTAATTCTTTAAAGGATAATTACAGTAAGCAGAAAGTCTCCTCTGCACAAGTTGTCAGGCTGCACCGCGGTCTGGTGTCACAATGTGAGCAGAGGCTCTTAGGGGTGCTTTGCTTTTCCATCCTTATTGCCAGGTAGGCAAGTGGGCTTTCCTGAAGTGTGTCAACTAAAAATATAAAGCTAAACTTCTTCTGTTAAATAAGCAGAATGTTTCCTTAGGCTGAGGAGTAGTTATTATTGGTTTTTTCCACCTTTTATTCTCTTTAGTTAAATTGCCATCAAGCAGTTTGTGTCTCCTTGCATTTGAATTAGGTGGCAGAGTTGTCCAGTTTGAAAATGTGACTACAATAAATGAGTTTCTTTTTGAGAGCTAAGCTATGGGAGGAGAGAATTAAAGTGCTATGTGGAGTATTTTAAGAAGCATTTTAACTAGGCTGTAATCACATATCATTCTTCTATTCTTTTGCATGAAATAACTGCTCTAGATAGGCTGCACAACTCCCTTCCTGAATTACAACGGCAGGAGAGAATTGTTTACTATTCCCAGCTCTAAAGCTTTCCTGCGGCATGGGGGCTGATTGGTGTTTATGGCTGTTTGCAGAAGGGCTATTTAATCAAATAAAACAGACCCCATTCCCCGCTGAATGTAAGAGAGGGAGAGATATCAATCCCAGGGGCTGTATCAAGATGGGTGGAAAACACAATGCATCTGTAATGAAAAACCGAATAGATAAGCAGCTGTATTACAAAAGTCTGTAAGGGTTCTGGTCATAGCATCAATCAAAGGGTGGAAGATTGTGTTGTTTTATCTCTCTGACCTCAGAGCAGGATTTCCTTGTAATGCAGCCACGGTTTAACCCCAGCCCGCATCGCAGCCCCACACAGCCACTCTGTCACTTCCCCCTCATTTCAGGATGAGCGAGAGAATCAGCAGAGTAAAAGTGAGAAAACTCATTGCTTGAGATAAAGGCAGTTTAATAAGTAAAGAGAAAGCCACAAAAGCCATCAAAGCAAAACATGGAGTCTGTTCACCACTTCCCACAGGCAGTCAGGAGTCCAGCCATCCCCAGGAAAGCGGGTGTAATAGGTACACAGGAAGGCAAACACCATCACTCTGAATGTTCCCCCCTTCTTCCCCTGGCTCTATATGCCCAGCATGATGTCACAATGGTGTGGGATGTCCTTGGGTCAGCTGTACCAGCTGTGCCCCCTCCCAACTCCTCGTGCACCCCCAGCCCCCTCACTGGTGGGGTGGTGGGAGGAGCAGGAAAGGCCTTGACACTGTGCAAGCTCTGTTCAGCAGTAATGAAAATATCCCTGTGCTATTGGCACTGTTTGCCGCACAAATCCAAAACACAGCCCATACTAGCTACTGTGAAGAAAATTAACTGTCCCAGTCAAAAAAAAGACAAATACTTTTCTAGCAAGAATTCTCACCCTGTAAGTAAACAAATCTTGGACATGGCACCTTCCCTTTAGTGAGTCTTGTCCCTGACACTCTGAAATACAAATTCCCAAGAACCTTCTAAATTTCTCTTCGATCTTCCATTCAGTCCTGGATGCAGTTGTTTACTGTTCTGTTTTACAAGATATTGATGGCCAAGACATGTCTTGTGATTGATCCAAGATACTGCAGCATAACTTGGTCCAAAATGGTCTGAATTTGTTACCTCTGGAAGACACTGAAAACAATATTTTCTGTCCTGCAGCATGGAGAAATGGCATGGCCTTGCTTTCTACACTGCACCTGGTCAGAAAAACGTGAGAAATCCAAGTCTGAAAACCTTTACAATCTGTTTTTCACACCTGGCAGGAGCTCTGAGCACAGTTGTGTTTTATGTGACATTAAAGTATGCACTTGAGAGCTGCTGGTGAGGGAACAGTACCCTGCCACCTCATTCATGGGTTTTCACTGAGAATTGGTACAATAGAGGACACCAGTCTGCTCAACCCTCATAGAGGGGAGGCCAACAGCTACTGCATGCTCAAAAGCAGAATTTGACATTAAAAATATTAGGTGGTTATCAGCAGCAGTATCTTCAGGATCAAAAATTTGGCCTCAAGTGCTAACATTTTTCCAAAGTCATGTCTTTACACTCAAGTTGTTTTTATGAATCTCTTGGAGTCCAAATGTTGTGTTTCACAGCATAGTCAGGAGGCAACACACAACAGTGTAGGTGCACATCTGGCAGGTGTAAACAGCAAAAGCAGGAATGTTTCCTCACAAAAGGAAAATGTGAGCATTGGTTAATGAATATTTGCAAAGTGCTTCCAGTCCTGCAGATTATGCTTTTATTAAACGGAACATCTTTGATTATGCTGTGGCTGTGCTGAGAGCTAAATGAAGGAGTTGGTTTTCTTTAAACAGTATCTTATTCTTGATTAGAGTGATCATTAAATCGTTTCAGATCTAACAAAGTGAGCAGCAGATGGAACACAGCAAAGCCAGCAGAAAAGTATGAGATTTCAGAAAAGAATCAAACTAGGCAAACCCAGAAGTAATTCAAAAGAGCTCATACCAAAATTCTGGCTAATATAATGATATATAGCACATGTTTGCAAATTAAAACAGTTGTGGAAAATACTCAGAGTATTATTTTGTCTTTTGATAGATGCCAATAGCAATCTTGAGTTAGAGAATTGTACTTCTGAATACATCCTCTCATGTGTGGTGTTGAGAGTCTCCCCACCTTTTTTAGACACTATAGTGATTTTGAAAAATATAAATAAAGTTTAGTGGAGTGGAAATATTAGCCAAGCATGTAGCTAAAGATTATATAATTTTTTTTTTGTATCTGATGGATTTTGCTATGCTTCTTGCTGTACCTCTCTCTTCCCTGCTTTTCCCTGCTCTTCCCTGCTTTTCAAGATCTTGAATTGCCTGATTGAGCCTCTAATCAGCTGGCTTCTCCATTTTCTTCCAATATCCCACCAAAAGTTTTCTTTGTCTTTCTACCACACCCTTTCTCATATCTGCGAAGTTAATTTCTCCCTATATCCAGCATGAAAAATCTTTAGCTCAAATTTGGCATCCATTGGAAACAGTCAGTGGTAGACTTCAGCCCAATTTGTATTTCCATCCACCAATTGCAACTGACTTGGCTGCTGCAAACCTTGTGAACAGAGTTGCAAAGGGCAAATCTCATGACAGCAAGAATTATTTAACATAACGTTATATCACATCCAGATCCATTCCTGGCTGAAGGAAGTCAAATCGCAACCATAGAGCAGGGAAGCATACAGAAGGTTTGTTTTGAATTTCTTTCTAGTACTATTCCAAGCCCTGATGGAGTTTCTTCAGTCCCCATAGTGTTTCACATGGTGCGTTTTACAACTGATACTGCATCAAATCGTATCAAATTGTATCCTTTCAGGACTTATACTGCACACCTTCAGTTTGTTTTAGTTATTAGTACTCAATAAAGTTTTTAAGCTATGAGGAATTTCTAACACCCCATGACAAGTCTTGTGTAAATTTTTAACTGCAGTTTTGATCTCACCTTTACCATGTTATTCTCAATTGGTAGTTTTCTTTATTTTTTTATTATGCTGTTATATTTTTACAGTCTGTGATTTATCTCATTCATTCAGCTCATACATTGCAAGACCTAAATACTAGTGTGTGCCCCATGCAGGTACAGAGTAAGCCCACTGATGTGACTATTAGTTTTTCATCAGCTGTAGATGCCTGTATTTGGCCTCAGATTCCCACTGTACTTGCATTATTCAGCTCTAAATAATTTGAAATATGGCAAAAAGGAATACATGCAACTCAAAAGAAATTTTAAAAGAGACAAGAGAAAATGTTATTGTGCTTTTACCTTCTTCACCTACAACATAATATGCTCTTCATAGATACGTCATCCATAAGATAAAGGGAACATATTTTTCTGGCATTGTATTTACTCAGGTTTCTTATATGCATCTTGCAAATTAAAGTTTTTCCCAAAATTTAACATGAATAATGATACTGTATTGGACTTGACATAGATATAGGAATTGTGTTTTCCCTTTGTGTCTGAAGGGATGATATTTTCAGAAGAACCCACATGTGTGCAGTACAATGTTTTAATAGAGCTGCACACAAAAAGGAGCTGTATCTGCCCTAAGAGCTGCAAGGCTGTTTGTACAGATGCAGGCATGCAGCTGCTTTTCCTGAAAACTTGGTCAGGCACTTATCACCAGTGTGTCAGAAACTGTGTAGCATACTTTAGTATCCCTTAACAAGTGAAGAAAATATTTGTGTTCATCGTTTTCCACTTTAAAATCCGTGCTGAAGGAACAAGGAACATGCCAATAATATAGAACTGGGTAAGTAAATTATTATTTTTCTGATTTGGAGGTCAGTTAGGCCTTTCTCCACCCTTCCCACTGTGCTGGCTCACATGTTCCTGTGCAATGCAGTACCTAATTTTTTGAAAGCCAGAGAAAAACTGCAGTACTTCCCTGCATTTAGTATACATGTGCAACACACTGTCCTTCCCATGGGAGAGTCCTGTAAGAGAAGTTATTTTTAACTTGTGATAGAAATGTAACTAGCAAGCAACAGCAGTTTAGATATTTTTTCTTTACATAGACATAGTCCAACTTGTTTGTCAGTGAAATAAATATGACAACACTGATGAGAAAGATTTCCTAACAAGGTGGTGGCCTTTTTCAAGCCATCCCTGCACAGATGCTGGGTGACACCAGCTACACATTGGATGAAGTGCTGAAATACTGAGTTCATGATTTTATGATCCTCTTGCATGTGTTTTTCAATTTTCTTTCCCATAGTTTGGTGCTAACTAATGAAATTATTTCATTCACTCCCGTAAGATATTTACTGGTGTACATGATTAGCTGGGCACTTAGCTGTCCACACTGCATGCACAAATACCTGATTTGTAAGTGCATTTTTAACTAAGAAAATCTCAGTTGATGTTCCTAATTCTGGCTGAAATGCTACTTCATTTTAAAATGGCAAATAAGTTCTGATTACCTTGTGTCTTCATGATGAAATTTTTTTCTCCTTCCTAAGTACTTTAACTCTACTTTTCTCACCACTCATCTCAAAAACACCTTGGCTGGCATTTTGATTAATGTTGTAGGACTAGAACAAGTAGTTGATTTTAACCTGATTGTATTCTATTTGTATACCCAGTGACGTGGGGTATACACATCAAATTCAAATTAAAAAAATAAGTAAGACTGGGTGACTAATTGTAATGTATGTTTACCAAAGAACTATCCTGGTTTATGATATAGTGAGATTTTTCAGCATATTTTGTCTAAGTTTGAATCTGGCAGGCTTAGGCAACACATAAAGAGTCATAAGTTTCCATGATTTATTATACTTGCAGGAAATCAAGAATGAAGCAGGAAACACAAATGCTTAATGCTTCTATTGATACATATTTAATTTTTTATAAGATGTCTAAAAGCATGGCTCATGTAAACCAGAGTGAATTATCATTAGGGATTTATTCACTGGAATATAATCACAATTGAAACTGTAAGGAAGAAGGTATTTTATAAAATACTGAGTACCTTCAAAAGCACTAAAATTGTCAACATGTCATCATAGGGTATTTTCATATTCAACTATAACCTCTTTTTTATCAATTTGGGTTTTTTTTATTTTGAAATGTTAATCCATTGCAGGGAAAGTAATTCAGATTGAAGTCCATTTTTTGGAATAAAATATTCTCCAGTTTGGATTTTTTTTTTTTTTTACTGCTTTTTGTCCCAAAAATCTGTGATGTTTTTTCCTTAATTCAAAATCTTGAAATTCCTTGTGCAGGAAGAGAACTAATTTCTGCCCAGCTCAATCTATCACTTTCACCAATTGAAAGTTCTATGTTTAACATTACATCTCTGAATTTCAAATGTCCCACACAAGAATTTCTGTTGATTCCTTTTTCAGGAGAAAGAAAGGATTAAAAATCATTTATGAAAAGTAATGGTCCTGAATGACTCCTCAAGCACAAGTGATTGTTTTTCAGTAATGTATTTATTTTCAGTTAATATTTGGCAGCTGTTTCTCAGTACTGTCATCTGTAACTGATTTCTGGCACCTGAGCTATGCTGTGGGCAAGTCAGGATGAATTGGAAGCAAATATAAGAGAAGTATGTGACTTGCACTTCATGTGTTATTTACAAAGGTGTGCCAAATGAATGTTACAGCCCTGGATAAGTGGAAATGCTTGTGGCCAGAGATGAACTGCTCTGTGTACATTTGAAGGCAAAGGCTGTAAGTATTTCCCTCTGTAAAGATGCAAAAGCCCAGCCATCACCTGAAATTAGAGTAGCAGTAAACATTAAATCCCTCGATGGCTATGGAGAGGGCTCAGGAGCTGTTACACTGTTTTGGGTGCTGTCTGAACTTGAAACTCCTTCTGGATACTGTTTACATCTTTATTTACCTTTGCACACACAGAACTTGGGTGCCTGCTCCTATGCCTGGCCTTGCCCTGCCTGGCAGCCCTGGCTGTGCATTGTGAGTGGCTCCAGTAGCATTATTTGTATTCACTGTTTTGTCTGAGGGGTTTGACTTCCTAGTTTGTGACTGCAGGCATGAACTGTATGCTGGCTGCAGGCAGGGCAGCAGAGGCAGGAGCTAGCTTCAAGACTTACAGGGACTTTATGTGACAAGTTGTGTCACATATTGCTCTGTTGTGTCATCGTCTCAGTTGTCTGCATAGTGACAGCTAGAAGGCAGCCTGAACTGAGTAAAAAATGTGACTGCACTGGTCTTGTCCCCCCTGCCACAGCTCCTGATGTCTTCCATGGGCCCTAAACTGCAGAAGAAAGCGAAAACCCTCATAGCTCAAATCTGTAATGTTCCCCTTTTCCTGTGGGTTCAATACACCTTCTTGCAAGAATCAAAATGCATTCTGCAGTAGGGTCTCCAAGGACCTGACAAGCCAGTCACTAGGGATGGTGTGGTGGCATTAAGAACCAGTCTGTGCTGCAGTCTGAACTTACAGCCTCCCAAAAGAAATGCTTAGAGACACCCTGTGGCAGCCTTTACTGAGCTCTCAGAGAAGAGGGATGCCAGGTATTGCTGAAAGGTAGAAGCCCGAAGGGATGGGGACAAATCTCAGTTTCCTTCTTTCCATGGCCACATGACCTGCTGCACTTAGGGGGAAGATTCACTGCCAGAGAAGAGAAGTAGTTTCATGCAGGTTTTCCAGAGGAAGAGGAGGCTTTTGAGGCAGCCAAAGTCTGCAAGCAAAGTGATGTGGAAGCACTGGGCTTCATGATGCAAACCAGTTCCTGCACACTCCAGCCCAAGCTTGTGCAGGTTGCTAGCAGTCAGTGCTCCCTGTCTCCTGCAGGTTAGCAGAATGAGAGGAAACATGCAAAACTGCTGTGCAGTGTACTTTCAGAGAGGGGAAAAAGAGAGGCTGGGAAGCTTTTCTTTTGAAGCTTTGAGATACTGTGTCTAGACCCAGCTGGCTCCTTCCATATCTGGACAGGAGATGCTTATCAAAAAGGGAAGAATACAATGGTTCTAAAGAAGATAGTTAAATTCTTTTGTGTGAGTAGTGGAACATCTTGAATCCTATTACCACTAGGAAAGTGGTCAGGGCTCATGTACGAGGAATATAAAAAACTGAAAGATAAGTCAGTTTCTTTAAAATAAGTTTCAAAAATGAAAGTATTATTTCAAATGAGCTTTTACTGAAGAATTTTTCAGTATCAGTGGTAGTTTGCAAAGATTCTTCTTGTGGTTAGAGTTCTTTTTCAACTGATGAATGGTTTTGATGAGTAGTTTTTTGACTTCTAATGATTTTTCTCTCCTTGCAGTTGGTATTCAGTAGGCATGTTTTTGAAAAATTAATCTGCCCAAGAATTGCAGTTAGGCTTCTATTCTAAAGAAGGGGGACAAGAACCCTTCAGTGAGCATCATACTGGATTGATTTAACATAAAGAGGGATGCTACTTTTCTATATTCACCTCTGCTTAACTTCTTCATGGTACTTAAATCAACAAATTATTTTTTACCCAAATGAAGAGTATTGAGTATGTTCCTCATTTAAGTGTTCTTTTATTGGGAATTAACTGCCACAAAAATATTAATTTATCAGAAGAGGGGAATCACTTTAGCAACATTTGGTTTAAATTTGCCCCATTATTAAGACTGCCACTTGGTTACATCGAATTTTCTGAAGTGCTTTCGTATAATTTCTGTGTATGACCTTCACTAGTGATACTCTAAAATAGTATGCATTGCTATCTGCATACTGCATATCTGCACCTGTCAAAAAACAGGTGAAAGGCTGGCATAATTAAAAAAAAAGATATTGCTTCTTTACCTTTCAAAGGCCTGCTTTGCTCAGATTTTTTTTTCTCCTGTGTCTCTTCCATCTGAAATAAATGTTTGCTGTAGCAAACCTGTGATTCAGCTGCATGTAAGTGATCAGCATGATCTTCTGGCTTTTTAGTGCTTTGCTGTGGTTACCTGAAGAAGCAGCTGGCTCTGCTCTCCCACCACCCTCAGAAATGTACCTTCAGTTGGCCTCCACTGTTTTGCTTCACTTGTTATTTTCTTTCTTGTTGACTTACAAGATACCTTTAATTACAATGGCAAAATGTGAAGGCACTGGGAAAGTTCTGACACTGTGGTGCTCCCTCATTACAGAGGTCTCATACCTGAGTAATTCCTATTCTGGATGAATTATAAGGTCTGCCCAGTGGAACAAGTGAACATGTTATCATGAGGTTTTTCCTCAAGAAGTTGATGGCAGGTTGCATATGAGGAATTAATGCTTTTCCTGATTAAGTTTTGTGTGTAACAAATTGACATGCCATTCAAGCTGATATGGCACTGTAGTGAATGATAAACTTCATACTGAAAAGAAGGTGAGCCTAGGATTTCTAACCTCTTGTTTCTTCCCCTAAGCTTCCGTGTGTTTCATTTTCCTGCTGCTGTTTGCACCGGGGCTCAATGATGCTTTGAGAAACTATTCCAGACTTTTCTATTTGAATAAGTACAAAGAATACATTTCAATGTTTTACAAATAGTGGCCATTGAATTTAAATAACTTTCTATAGACTCTGCAAAATTACATATTAAAAGTGGTGGTAGTACTAGTAGTAGTAGTTGCCTGGTTGCCTTGCTGACTGAATAGAGTTATATATATATATATATATATATATATATATATATATATATATATATTTGAATTTTATATATATGAATTTTTATTCTGTTCTCTAATACTACCATGGGAATCCAGCTCCCGTCTTGCACTGCAGAGAGCTGTCAGTCAGATTCAGATTCCCTGATTGCATGACTCCATTTCACTCTTAAGTTATGCAGATCAGCCACACGTGCGGTCCTGCAAGAGTGTGGGGCAAAAAGTGCCAAAATAGTACTTTGGATGTATGGAAAGATTTACTTTTGTAAATCAGTGAGGTCTATTCAACAAAGCTGAAAGGTAAGGTTTTATTTCACTGGGATCCAAAAAGAAGTCAGCTAGATTTGTGCCCTTTGTGAACAAAACCAAGACTTGAAACCTTGGTCCTCTGAGGAGAACAAAGTAGCAAATATGAATTTCTCTGAAGGCAGATCTGACTTCTGCTGCAGTCTGAAAAACAGCGACTTCATTGGCCTCTTGCAAGAGGATTATGGAAAGTGCTTCCATTCCCTTCTTGTGAATGCCATCAAGCTGTTTGCCAACACCTGACAATCTGAAAATCTAGATTTAGGCTTCCACCTCAGATTTCATCTTTTCCTTTCCCCACTTTGAAGAACAATATCCCCATTACCTATACAAGCTCTTGCTCACCTATTTTGTTCATTTAATCTTCTCCTCTCTCCTTCATCCCTTGTGTAATAGCAGCCTTGGCAAGGCTGTTTTCTAGAGAGGAGCACAGCCCTCTGCAAGCTGTAGCTGCTGCACACTTGCTGAACATGGCAATTGTATCAAAAATTTGATTTATGTATTTATATATGCCAAAGTCTCAGCTCCACACTGATGGGCATAGGTCTAGCTAGCAGCACTGGATGGTGTTTTTTCCTCTCTGTAGTCACTGCAGTGGAATGGCCTGTTCTGGAGAACAGGACCCTCAAAGTCCTGTAGGGAGCAGATAATTAATCAGTGTCCTTAATGGGTTTAGGTCAGAGCTGGAGCTGCTGCTGCTGTGCTGCAGAGGAGTCTGCTTCTGGTTTTGGCTAAAATACAATAAATACTGCAGCTGACAACTTCACAGGCAGGGAAAGGTGTTCAGCAGTTGGCACCTGCCTGATAATGGAAAGGAGTAGAAAAAGCACCACCACTGTGTCTCAGGAGTGTAGGCACAGAGTGTTCAGAAAATGGGCTTCATCAGCATTATCTAATAATCTTCAGATTTTCTTCTAGAAAATTAATATAATTTTAATCAGATTAAATTTAAGATTCCCTGGCTCTATGAGTCCCATTGTTGTTATAACAGTTAACACATTTTATGTACAGTGAAATACTTAAAAGAGGTCTGCAGGAAAAATCACGGCCAGTTTTTTTAACCTGCAATCTATTGTGGTATTTCTTTTCATTAATGAGTATTCTTTGTATTTCTTTTATGGAGGAATTCAAAATACAGAAAAGATATTATCCAAGAATAAAAGTATGAAAAATTGCAGCAATTGGTTTTTGTTTACTTACAAATTTTTTTTCTTTTGAAATTTAACATTTTCTAGACCTAGAAATGTGCTTTTAGAATGCCAGAGTTGTACACAAATACATTATTCAACTTACTGTGCACGAACGGGTGAGCTGTAACAAGAAATGATATCCATATCCCTCTTGGCATAAAATATGTGCATATGCAACAGTGTAATGGCTTTAAATGTTTTCATCTTATAACTCAATGGATTTTTGGTGGAATCATCCAGGATAAATTTTCGCTAATATCTACAGACAGGGCTTCAGCAAAGAAAAAAATTTTAACTGTTCAGTGATAGAAAATAGAAATATACCATCCCTATAGAAATAGTTTTAACATCTATGTGCTGATGATTCCTGTTCTGTGTAACAACCCTTTTTACAGTAACTCCTTCTGAATTGCTCACAGGACCATGAAGTCAAGTCAAGCATTTCTGTGTGGTACCATACCTCCCAGTTTCACTTAATGACCACTGCAGTGCATGAGCTCAAAATACCCTGATGAACAACTAACAGTTTCAGTTTTGCCTGCTTTTGTTGTTGTTTTTTTTTTTCCCCTATGACAATAGATATCAGATACTCGAAGTTTTTTAGCCTCTGCCATGGTGACAGGCAGGAAGCCACAGGGAAGGAGAGTGAAGTGTCAGCTCTCCATGCCCCGGTGGACTGAAGAGCTGGGGTTGCTGCAGAATGATAATGTGCTGCCCTCCTACAAACTCCTCCCTGCCCATCCAGGGCTGTGTGGCCGTGTGTGAACAGCATCCAGATCTACCACCATCCTGAAATGTTGTTCTCTCTACACAAAAGGCCAATATAAGATGAGGAAATGTAGAATCGGGGATGCAGTTCTTCTGCAAGTAGTGAGTTACATGTGTCACAAGGATCCTTTTTTTTTTTTTTCCCCATGGTGATTCTGCTTTCATTTAGCTCTTATAATTGGCTGAATGTAAGTTCCTTAAATTTTTCTTATAGTACAGAGATGGAATTTTTGCTGTTGTTTTTTGGCCCAAAGTAGAAGTCTTCTGCATCGCTATTGAAGAGCTGCAAAATATGTGAAATGTGTAAGAGGGAAAGACAGAAGGATAAAAGTTTTTAATTGACATTTTGTTCTGAAATTCCCTTGTCCTTTTACAGAGAGTATCACCTCTCCTCTTTCCACGGTGTAGGTGCAAATCTGTGAAATATCAGCAATGTTCCAGGTATGCTATACTCTAGCAAAATTTATTCTTGGTCCTTTAAGCTAAAACCAGTCTTGAGCTGTGTGAAAGATCTCTGGGCAAAGAGTTTAGATGGATTCTCAGAAGAAGAGTATGCTAAAAAGGAAATCCTATAGCTCCAGAGCTGGCAGATTACTGATTCTCTCTTAGTGAAACAGGTGTTTCTCCCATGCATAAAAATTAAGAATTGGAGAGAGTTCAGAAGTAGTGTCACTGCTACTGCGAGGGCCGAACTGATAGATTTGCAAGGAAAGATTAAAGAAAGCTATGTCCAGCTCAGCTAAGTAACAGAATGATCCATCAATAATTGAAAAGTGTCAGCCCCAAAGTCTGAGTGAGTATTTAGAACTGCAGAGCAAAAATACCTAAGGATGACATAAGAAGTTATATATATATATAAAATTAGGTAGTAACAATAAATACACAGAATAGCAATGAAAAATGTTAGACCAGGTAGTAGTTCGCTAAAGAGAGGGATTGAAAGCATGACAATTACAACTTAGGTTTTCTCTGTGGTTTTGAATTCCTGAGATTTGTAAGTGAATAGGGCAAAAATGCTAAAAATGATGTATTTTAATGCATGGTGCAATCATGTGTTGAACATAGGTGATGGGAATGATCCCTTCTGGCTCTTCAATCTCTTTTGTGCCCCATGCACTTTAACTGAGGCTCACTGTGATGTTATCTATGAAAAGTAATATCTTTGTGGGAACCTGAACTGTGATATTATGAGCCCTATTCTGAGGATCTTACATATACCACTTCATCACAGATATTATTGACAGTAAGTGCTTTTACCACTTTTATGTATTCTCTTTGTGAGTTGTTTTATAGCAAGGCAGCTAAATCAAGAGAATTTTTCCTGACCAGCTGATAGGTCTCCTTACAAGCACTTAGGTGAATTCAATGCACTAGGATGATATAAAGGCAGGCTGGGACAAAAGCAGATGACAAAATATGACCCTCTGCTCTTTCCATCACCTCAAAGGTTATGTCCCACATGTAAAATTACTTGGGTTTTGAACCCCACTTTTCCTTAATACTTTTGTTCAGAAAGTCCATCTGATCCTTTTCAGGATTCATTTGCCAACTTCTGATCCTCTGCTTTTGTCTCCTATTTCCCTCCCTTGTTCTCTGCACATCATGATCGTTTTTCAGGCTGAGTCATTATCCTGTTAAATTCTCCCAGGAAAGGCTTTTTTCTCAGTCATGCTATTTCTTACTCAAGTGGTGCCTGTAGGAAGATCAGAACAACCCATGCTAGGAAGAGCTCTGTGAGTAGCAGTACCTATACGATAAGCATAAAAGTTGTATTGTTTGTTAACTGCAAATTCACTTCTATCCCTTATTCCCTGCCTGTTTAGATAAACCTAAACCTCCGCTGGGATGAGAGAAAAAATATTCTTGACAATTTCCAGAGCCTGAAGATTGGCCAATCCTGCCCAGTCCTGCATGTGTGTGTGTCTGTGTTCACTTTGAAAATAATTTTCTTTATCTTGAAAGTCCTGTGGAGTCAACAGATAATATGGCTCCCTTTCTGCTCCAAAATCTGTACAAATCCTCCCCCTGCCATGCCTACAGATGGAAACAGAAAATATTCCCTTGCCAGGCCTGCAGTAAAAAGGAATGTGTCCCAAATGCTATCATTCCTTGTGCACTACATCTTGTGAGCAAGCAGACAGTGTGGCTTGCTTCAGTAACTTTTATATGTAAACAGTCTTTAAAAACATAATCTACATTGTCAAAGCCTAATCTAAATGATGTACTGACATTGCTTACTTTGATATGCTGACTTGGTTTTGAATTCTCTCTGGATTGCCTGGCCCCACATGGCCTTTTTGTATTTTGTTTACTTTTCACTTAGCTGTCACGTATTTATTCCCATTAGATGTACAAAGTCAATGGATTCAGCCTAGCTTTACAGCTTAGTTGCCTAATACAGCACAGGGAAAAAGCTAAATTAAGCCAAGCAGAGGGGCAGGAAAAAAGCAGAGGGATTCTTCAGGTCTGACATAGAGACCAAGGAAAGAGAAAACCAGAAAAAGATCTGGGTCTGGTAGAGCAACTAGAGATTACTGTTTTTTGAGAAAAAAAACATGATATGTCTGGAAAGCAGAAATTAATTAATTTGTATAGACTGAGTTTCTGTTTTTAAAGGCATCTTCTAAAAAAATGCTTAAATTTTGTATACATCACATTTTTTTTTTTTTTTAATCTGGATTTGTTTCAAATGTGAATGGGTGGGGAAATGTTACTTTAAAAGCTTTTTCAGTGTAATGAAATCTTAGTCAATTAAAATGGCCTACATGATCTTGTTCTGTGAAAGTCTTTGAAGATATGTGAAAATGCCTCATGCTGAGAAAAGCAATCCCAAAAAATCTGCTTGGTATGATCTTACCCACAGAACCCATAAGACAAATGGGTGTTTGTGAAGTCTGTCACAACTTGGAGCATGACTGAAATGTGGACCATCCTGAACGGTGGTCTTCCCTCTGGATAGCCATGCCTACCCTGCCATGCTTCTCCCAATGGGAGTACCTACCATCCCTCCAAATGTTTTTTTTTTACAGCTCGAAGGAAAAACAGGGGGATTTCATGTGGAATTTAGTGTTGGTGGAGGGACTGTGGTGTTTCCTTTGCTCCTGGAAAAGGGGCGGTCCATATTTCCTCCATGGCATTGTGTCATTGATGGCACATTGTTTTCAGGTCACATTTATTCAGTTTCAGCTGAGGTGCTCAGCCCAAGCCCTTCATGGCACCAGTGTCTGGCAGCAGTTGGGCACCCAAACTTCACTTCCCTTAAAGAGCAGACTGTGCTGAAACTGCCCCTTTTCCAGATGCACTGACCTCCTTCCGGACTTGGTAGCCTATAGCCTGAGCTTTTCCTCCATTTGCCGCAGGTGAAATACGGGAACTATGCCTTTGTGTGGGACGCGGCGGTGCTGGAGTACGTGGCCATCAACGACGCGGAGTGCTCCTTCTACACGGTCGGGAACACTGTCGCGGACAGAGGATACGGGATCGCCCTGCAGCATGGTAGCCCTTACCGAGACGTTTTCTCACAAAGGTAAGCCTTTGGAGCAGGAGGAGCAGGTACTAAGGAAAGGTTTCTCTTGGCTCTGGACCCTTCTTCCAATTTAATTTTCAGAAAATGAAAAACATCTTGTACTTGCAATCCACTTCATTTCTTGTGTATGCATTCATTTTTTCTGAGACATTAAATTATTCACTTTTCAAGAAGCTGCATTAAAAACACCTTGTGTTGCTCTTATTTGAATTGTTCTTGTTTCTTTTGAAAAACATTAATGAGATAACCTCATTAGCAGGAAAATGAGGAAAGAGTTGCTTCATTTGTTATAGTCTCAGCATAACTCAACCCTTCCTATTACAGAAGCTGTTTCTTAAAGAAGAAAAAAAGGGAATTTGGACACTGATGGGAAAACTAAAGGGGATGAACAAGAACATTTGATATTCTGGTGGAAGAACCCTATTAGTACCCAAAAGCAGAGATGCTTATCCCCGTGCTAATCGATATCTTGGGCTACAAAAGTGCCATCTCTAGAGATGCTACTGGTACTGTGTTTCTACTGGGATCGGAAATACTAAATTAATTGTATGTATTGTGCCTTTGCATACATATTTCTGCTTCACTCCAGTATTGATTCCTAAATCAGGATGTGTATGAAATGTAAAAAAAAAAAAACTACTAAACTTCTATCTGCAGTTTGGCGCTTAGGAGAAGATGTGAGCTAGTCTCCTGATCCTTTTTTCATTCTGAATCTGGTCTCTCAACCGGGTTTCTATTGGTTTGTGTTATGTGTGCAAAGCAAAATTTTACAGTAGCTGCAATGGGATTTCTGTTGTGCGGCTGCCAGGTAAACATACAAAATATGCTTAATTTGGACTGTTGCCTTTGCCTCTGTTCAAAGACTGTGATGGGGGAGAAAGTAGCCAGTAAGTAACACTGTGCAGATCCAGAGGAATCACTCTCTGCTCACACTTATTGCATGAATGGGAAAGACTTGGATTCTTTGAATCTGTTCCACTTTGGGAGTGACATTGCTGAATTTTGTGCTAACGTAGCATCAACATAATGAAAAATTTCACAGGATCAAAAAAAATTTAATTTTAATGAAACATGTGTATTCTTTGTCTATTACAAAGAGTATTAGAGGCAAATATTTACCTAATACTGTGATATTCTCGTATTCCAGCTGTCCAGGCTGGCTCTACTTAAAATCTCTGGCAGCCTCTATGGGGTTCTCTAGTTCAGGGTTCTATAGTTCGGGGTCTCTGTGCAAAACATAGGAGTAGGATTCCTTCCTGTAATCTTTCAAAGAAATTTTTCCATCTGTTCTCAGGTGCTTGTCAAGGTGTTAAGTCATCCTCTCCACAGCCTTATTCCTGTAAGCCTGAGTACAAAAGTTGGAGGACATTAGGGAATTTCAGAGTCTGTGTCTTTATTACTAAACACAGTGAAACCGCCAAGAGACGTGGCATGACTCATGCCCACATTCTTCCTGCCCACCACTGCTGTTCTGCAAGCCAAGGTGGATGCATCCAAAGTGCCCTCAGAGACTGCTTGTGACAGGGTTTATGCACTGGGCTAGCTCTTGGCTTTGGAGGAAGTGGTTATGGCTGATTCTGGTAAGAGAGTTTCTCCTTGGTCGCGGTATTCAGCACATAGAGAGGCTGGGTTACAGTTTCTTCTGATACACTGCCTTCAGCAACTCTGGATCATTGGTCTGTGCAGGCCTGACATTTCCAAGTACAATTTCATTTCATAAGAAAATTTTGGCTTTTCAGTGTGTTATTATATCTTGGAGCTATAGGAAAGCAGAAGGAAGCATAAAAATTTGCACATATATAGGTATTTTTATCTGAGGATCTTCGAAGCAATACTTAAATATTAGCATCTCTCAGGAAAGCAAATGCTATTTCCACTTAATGCTTAGGGAATCCATTGCATCAGGAGACTTAAATGAAATCCCAAGGTCATATGTTGTCCCCTGGTGGAATCAGGGATCATAGGCACTCATTTTTGATGTCCTGCTCAAGTTGTCAGAGTTCAGGTAGATGAAGAAAGGGTTTATATGTCAGATATAGGGCCACAGGAGGATCTGGATGGATATGCAGAACTTAGCACTTGTGAGAAAATAACTCATTACATTAGGAGGAATAATGGCTGAACAGAGAAATGGGAATTTGATTGGAGTGATACTACCTCCTGCAGAATGTACAGAGCCTGAGATATATATTCTGAAAATGTGTGTGCTGCTGTGCTTATATTCTTATTTTTGTATTATGACAGCATTTAGCATTTCTAATTATGCCCATAAATATAAATTTACATTTTACAGCAGTGAAAGACCATATAAGAACAAACATGTGAAGGAGAAATCATGCTTACAAGGTAGCTTACGAGGTTTTGTTCTTAACACCCTTCTGTACTGTTCCTTAAGTTTACATCCATGTGGTTTTCATACATAATCCTTACATTTCTTCCTAATGAAAAGTCTCAACAACCTTCAGCAGCTGCAGCCTGCATGCTAAATAGAGAGAAAGGAATAGATACTTTGTATAGGATTAGCAAATGTTCACATGAATATTTCACAGTTTTAATGCAGCAGGGAACTGGTTTAAAATATATTGGCACTTCTTGATCTTTCCCAAAATAAATATATTTATGTGAAAATACAGGCCTTCTCTTTTAAGAAACGTCATATAAAGCCATAAGCTGCATGGTGTTAAATCCCTAGGGTGCAGCTGTGAAAGGTCTGACAAGCTTACAGGAGATTTTGTTCTCTGTGCAGGAAGCACAGGAATGCATTTAAAACTTTTCAGCACCTTTTCCAAACATTCAGGTGATTCCCAGAGAAACAGGAAAAGATACAGAGAGGTGTAAACAGTCACCCCTTCTCTCTAAAGCTATGCAGCATGAGCTGCAGCCAAGGAAACGCTGTGGTAAAGTTTACCAACAGGAAGCAATGCAAAAAAAGGGCCTTTGAGATCCTTCTTTATCACAGGCAAAAAAAAAATCCCTTCTATGCCAAAACAAAGACACGAGCAGCAGTGAATGGCCTGACTGCGGTATGAGATTGGCTTTTTGCTGCACAGGGGTGGCAAAGCAGCCAGCTGGGGTCCCACACAGCATCTGTGACCAGGCCCTGCCTAATGCTTTCTCTGAAAACAGATGCTTTGGGTCCATCCTGACAATAGATATGTGGCTGTAACACAAATAATATAAAAAATAAGCTGGGTAATATTTGAAAGATGGAGCTGTCATAGCCATCCCAATGACTTCATTGATGTTGCAGATGTTAACAAACACAACTGGCCATGGCACTATGCAGCCAGGTGAGGTGCTCAGGTAGATTGCTGTCTTCTTTCCTTTGCCACTAAGACTTAACAGCACCAGCAGCCTCCAGGCAGCATGTCAGTTTTCCCTCTCTATATATTTTTCTTTCAAGGTAATGACAGGGGCTGTAATAATAGGAACTGCCAAATTTCCTAGGAGAGCTTGAAAAGGATGTGTCTTTTGGTTCATGAGGAGCTGTGTAGTGACACTAAATTTGACACCTGTTAAGAATTCTTTTCAGCCTTAAACTTTAAAACTTCCATTGCACCCCTAGGAGGTATAAATATAATTGCAGACGCTTTTCAGAGTATTTCATAGGATGTCTGTGCTTCCTGCAGTGCTGCAGCAATAGCTCAGGTGCTGCGCTGGTGGCTGGCTTTTGGTGGGGGTCAAGGAGGGGTGGCAGCTAAGTGTTGGAATCCTGTTCATGTCCCCACTTTCTCTACTGTTTCACTCTCTTCTCCTGCACTACAGTCCCAGCTGCACAGCACACTAGAGGCAAAGGGACAGGAAGCACTAATTCTGTGCCCAGCAGAGGCCAGCGCCAGCTTTTCACTTAAGTAAGTGGAACCTGTTAGAAGCCAAAACCACTGAAAAATCAAGCCATAGTTGCTCTGCACCCCTTATATTCCAAAGAGCATCCATGTGTGTTCTGCCCTTCTAGGTCAAAGGAAATGGTGACAATAGGAAGAATAAAAAAGAAAAGGCAAGCTTGCCTTTAGAGCCCACAGTGTGGGACTCTTTCTTGTTCATCAGCTGTATTTCCACAACTGCCCCAGCCAAACACAAGCTCATGGACACCTAAAGTTGTCTGTGTGCCAAGAGGAGCAGCAACACTTCCATAATTCCTGGTGGTTGTCTGTGGGAAGGGGGTGTGTGAGGGCAAAATGTATGGAAGGTAGAACTACCATATAGCTTCTGCAGAAAACCCAGTCTGAATTTGACATTACTCATAAAAAGTCACAGCTAATTTGTGCTGTTTCTAGAGAAGTCAATCACATCTTTTTGTCCTGAGGTAGGAAAAGAAATGGACACTTATAATGATTTCCTCATGGCAAGCCCAAAGATACCTCCCTAGCAGCAAGTGGTGTGCTTTCTGATATCCAAAACTTTGGAGGGTGTTATGGTTTGACACTGGCGCAATGCCAGAGCCCCCATGAAAATGCACCTTCTTAAATAATTGCTGTGACACGTGATCAGGAACAGAGCAGAGCAGGTCTAAGCTTAATAACAAAGAAAAAAAAACTTTATTAAACTATTACTGCTATAAAAAACACAGACACTAAAATCTATGATGAAGACTCTCTAAAACACTCCTCCTCTTCCCACCTAATTTCTAAACAAGACCACAGTGAGACACCACCCGGGATTCTTGATCAAGTTGCCACCCTTCAGATAATCAATACTCAGTCCATTAAAGGAGAGAGGAGTCTCTCTTGCACCATAGACCCCCAGGAAACACAACTGCCACCCTTGTGTTTCCATGTCACACGTGGCAACTGCCTGGAGAACATCTGTCAGTGTGACACTCTCCTTTCCATGTCACAGTGCTCTCACCACCGTGCATGGACAGACAGCTCATAGGACTCCTTTAAGGATGCTTTGCCATGGACTAAAAGAGACGAAAGTTCAGCTTCTCATCTTGGGACCACAGTCCCCCCTATTTTCTTCCTCCCCGGGGGCTAAGGGTCTCAAGAACAGAGATCTTCTTCTTCCTGAAGACAGAGGGCATCGCCACACTCATCAGCTTTCTTCTGTTCTCTCTATTCCTCTGTTGGTAGTCACTGAAACAGTTTTCTTGGCCCACCACCGCATCCCCTTAAAATGCAGTCTCTGTTGCAGGAGAATTTGCTTCAGTCTATGGTTAACAAGAAAAGTCCAGCCAAAAGCTACTCTATCATCTCTTCTCACTCAAAAATTTCTTCTTCTAACATCTCAGATCCCAGACTGTGTCTCTTGTACTTCAAATCGAGGAGGAGTAATATTTTACAAAGCCTTCATTTCTCAAGAAAGGGTTAAAAGTTCAGACTCCCCAGACTGCTGAAATCTCTGCCCAGAAACCAATTCCCAAGGCTGAGCACCTCCCCCTCCCCTTCTCCTTCTCCTCCGCCGGCAAAGTTACAGGTACTGTCAGGACTCTCTGTCTCTTCCCTCTGCTGGGGGGACAACAAAGGCATCTCCGCTTCTCTCCACCCTTCCGTCCACAAGAGCTGGCTTGGTTCCAGTCCTTCAGCCCCCTCGGCTCACCTCGACCAGGCTACATGGCTTCCCCTCCTCCACCCAGCCTATGGCTGGGCAGGGGAGGTCTGCACTGCACTCTGACCGGGACCAAAGAGAGACATTTCTCCTGGGAGTTCTTGCTTTTAACCCCCTGTGTTCTCAGAGGTGTGTCCATACCTTCAGTGGTCATTCCAGGTGCCAATATCCAAACCTAACCACTGATTGGTTTGACCTGACTTCTTGAAAAAAAATTCACTTCCATGTCAAACCACGACAGAAGGAAAGAAGAAAGCCATCACATGGCATTTCAGACTGCCCCTTAGCAAATCATTAGCCAACTGCTTAAATAAATGGTGTGGATATTCTCCTGTCCTTTTTACATCTGATTAGCAAAATCCTGAGTCTTAGAAAGTTCCTGCCCTGAGCCATAAATATGTGTTCTTCCTGTCTCCTCACCATGAATTCTCTCTCCTTAAATTTTCATTCTGTGTCTTGGAGGTCACTTATGTCCAAAGACTCCAGTGCAAGGAAAATTACTTTATTCCTAACTACCTTGATTTTACTCTGCCCTTGGGACTATGTACCCCTTTCTTTGAGAAGATCCCCCTGTTTATTTCTTTCTTAATATTCTTTTAATGAAAGCCCAAGAAAGTGTCACTGATTCTCTGACTTATCTTTTACCAGCATTATGGAAAATAAGAATTTTGGATTAAACCTGAACTCTGCAGAGGACTAACAATGGTGATTTAATTGATTTTTTCATTATTAAATATGGGGATCATCTGTAGAATAGTGGATACCTTACTAAGAGATCAACTTTGCTTTGTCTCGGTAGTTTGCTAAGAATTGAAATCCTTTTCTGAGCTGTATGTATAACATTCTGAAACATATATTGGACAAACTAGTAAAATCTACCTAAATCCACCCAAAGCATGTTTTTTCTGATCATTCCAGAAAATTAAGAAAATCTGCAAGTTGGGAGAATTACTTGACTTCAAGCAAACTCCTGAATTTAAATAGAAGAGTTTAATTTTGAGAGTCTGCTCTTAGATCATGTTACAAATTCATATGACTGAATTTGAGAGGAAAAAAAAAAATCAAAATTGATTCCAGGTTTCTGAGCAATCTGGCATGAACATCCAGTCTTAATTTATTCACATATAGTAATTGTTAATGAAAGCCTTTACTTCAGAATAGCACATAGTAACAAGGTAGTTTCTCAGATAACCAGGATATTAAATAAAAAATTTAACCACACCCAAGGTAATATTTCTTGACCATCCAAAATAACCAGTCTATTTTTGCTGTCTATATGAGACTTGTAGGGGTAAAACTGAGAATTGCACCAGACCCTAGGTCTCAAAACACGTTCATCTTCCTTTTTGCTGACCCAGGTCCTCCAAGACAAACAGCAGTTGCCCTTCATGCCAGGAAATTCACCTTGAGGAAGCACTGCTCAGCCAGCTGCCTGCCCCACTGGGGCTGCAGAGTGCTCACACTCTGCTCACCTCACTCTGGGCCACTGGATCCGGGCTGAAGACCTGTAACCTTAAATGAATTATAAGAAAATATGTAGCTTCATTCTGATTTTTCAAAATGGCATCCATTACTTCATGAGAAAGCCCTAACAGAAAGCTTTTGTCCCTTTGCTATTCTCTCTTTTTTTCTACCACGACCATGAGTATCTGACCCAGGCTTACAGTGCTCTGCAATCCTCTCTGAGCACATTGCTGATAGCTCTGCCCAAGGGCCAGATGATCTGACACTGTCCCTTAGCATCCTCTTCCGCTAACTGCCTAATGCAGAGCTCCAAGTTCTGAAGATTCCTGCACTGTCATCAGAAGAGTTTCCTGGCTTTATTACCCCTCCCCATCTCGCTTGCTCACGGGGGGCTGCTGGCTGTAGGACTGCAGAGAGGCTGTGGCTCCCACACATCACATGAGAACAGGAGAAATGGCTTTATTGACTCCTGATGGTGCTTGCAGGTCTCCCTGTAAATTCATGACTACAGAAACACAGACTTTAGCAACTTCTTAATCTCCCGTGGTATTAAGTGATGATAGAGGTTAAAGGATTCTGCAGCAGATCTGGAGTTTATTACATACACATAGTGAAAAATTACTCAAAACATATACAGGCAGTGAGCAGATTAGGGCTTTTTAAATATACCGTAATATTATTCAATAGGGTAAGTTAAAGAATCATGAGGTAGCAGCTCTGAGAAGAAGCATGAGAAAGAAAATCATAGGGAAAGGCATTAGATCTTCTTGCATTCTCACACAGCATAGAGCTATAAGGAACAGAGACCTGCCTGCCTGCTTCACCATGGAAAGGCATCTCTGCATCCGAGCAGTGCTGTGGTGAAGGAAAACTTTCCAACATTCCTGCATGTTGGGGAAAAAAGGTACCATGAAAAAGGCAGCTTCATTCTTCCTCTTTTTCCTAATCAATGCTCCCTTTCAGAAAGGATCCTACATTCAAAGTTTCCCAAAGGCAAGCCAGGTAAGGGTATGCTTTTGCATATTAATTCCCCATCATTACGCATGAACCACCCCAAAGAAAACAATCTAATTGTGATGTGTTAAATTACCAGTAGAGAGCACTTTGCAAGTTCTTTCTTACTACTTGCTATCCAATCCTCTTCCCTTAGGCACCTCAGACTTGACATGTAAATGGCCAGATATTACCCAGTGAAGTGTGCAGTACAGTCCGTGGAAACAGTGTTGCTCATCCAACTATATGGAAGCGACATTTATTGTAAGCTGAGTTGTTCATGTGTTTTAAAGTTTTATGGAGTGAGTAAGTGCATGGCTGCAGAATTTGAAACTGCTTGGTTATAAATCTGATGACAGTAAAGCTAAAAGAAGTCTCAGTGAGTGGCTGCCCGCCAAGAACTTGCCTTTTATGAATTCCTGAAGCAAAGATTAGGTTTACCATCAGTGCACACTGTCCTGTAGTACAGTTTTTTTTTCTTTTCTGGCTACCTTCTCTAATGTGTGCATCAGTCTTGAGAGGAACAGGTGTAACTACTCACTCTGGGTCAGTTGAGCATCAGCATTGCCATTAAAGTGGGGTGGAAAACAAGTGCAAAGCTTTCTCTGGAAATAGGAAGAGACCAGTCATGCATCTGCCTTGAAGATAGAACCATAATAACCCAAGTAAGGGTTTAGCCCACCAGCACTACCTGCCAAAGGTTCCCGGCTCTTGGCCTCAGTTCTCAAAACACTGGTCAAACTATTTCAGTTAAAATGATCAAGAGTAGCAAAAGAGCAAAGAGTAATAGATCTTTGCTAACACATTTTGTTGCTTTAAATAGTAATTAACCTTTAGTTGGACCATAAAGCTCATTTTCAGGTAGTCCTGTTTTCCAGACAAAATTAAAAGGCCTGAAAATAAAGTTTGTTTTCAAAGCTGAAATGAACTTGATGGAATGACAGCTGGAAGGCATTATCCATATCTGAGCTAAGAGATTTGCTTCTACCAGTGAAACTGCTGCAACAGAGGCTACCTGAGCCTGCAGAGATTTGTCCTGCTGTAAAACACCAATCTGCTTTTTGTCACCTGTTCTTGAATCATCAGTAAGCAAAGAAGGTGCTAGCCTTGGTTTATGACTTCAGCCAGGTTCAGGAGTAGGCAAAGCTAAAAAGACTATGTGGAAAGTCTCCAGAATGTAGAGCCAAGGAAGAGTGGTAGCAGGTTTCCTAGCAGAGCTGTCTTCCCTTGCTGAAATAGGATATGAGGAAGAGGAAAGCTTGCTACAGGAACAGAGGGAGTGACAGGAGAGGCAGTGAGGACAGGGAGGAGCTGAGTGCTCCTCAGTGATTCTTGGAGGGTGAAAAAATGAAGCCTTCCTTATTGCTCAGCTCCATGTAGGAGGAGATTAGCAAAGTGAGAAATTTTAAAAAAACTATCCAGAGAAGTCTTCTGCTGTGTCTTAGAGCAATCCCATGAGGTAGGTTGCTCTAGGCTGCTCCCCAAGGAAATAATAAAGAAACTGGGAGGAGAAGCCAGTTTGCCCAGCAGGGTCACCACTATATCAGAGTGCAGTGGATAGAGAGGTTTGGATTAGTTTGAAGATGAAGATGGGGTGGGGAAGCCTTTGCTCTCTGGCTCCTGTCTAGTCTTCAGGAAAAAAATGTTCTGGTGATGAGCTCTCACAAAATTGGAAAGGTGTCTGCCCAAACCCCAAAGAAGATTTGGTGGTGGCAGAGAGGCTTTGCAGGTTTAAAGGGAAAAAAAGGCATTTTCTGACATGAACCAGCTTGATATTTTTGGAGACTCTTGTTTGCACAATGTGCAACAATGTGGTTTATTTTCTGCTTTAGTGCCAGTGGTGTTAGGTTAGCCCAAAATAAAGCAGAGCCCTGATCCCAGCCGACATAGTTTTGATGACTGTCCTAAAAACCAAATGCCTTTCCAGACCCAGGTTTTCCACTTAAACATGGTATGCAAGCAGACAGAAATGATGATATGGCCAAGGAAAAACTGTGTTTGCCATTTTATTCATAAAACACTTTTGCAAAGTGCATTTAGTCATTTGCCATTGTAACCACCTGCATGGAGAGCTCTCAGGGCAGAGCTCTGACACTGTATTTTGTTCATACTTTGACTGCTCAGCTAAAACTTCCATTTCTATGCATTTATTCTGCTTCACACATTATGTTATCAGTCACTTTCAATATTTCAAAGTCACAGCAGTCCTTTTCTGACATGCATTTGCCAGAATGAACTGCCTTGACTGCTATTATTACAGACTGCAGTTCCTGACTAAGGGAAAAGACTTATATAAAACCAGAATATTAGAATTTCTCTGAAAAAAACAATAGATGAAACAGAATAAAATTAGAGTCAGTGAACAGAAATAGATGCTTTAAATGACCAACCATATATATTTTTTTAAAGGAGGAGAGAATGGGAAGGCAGGATTTATAACCCAATATAAAAGAATTAATCAGGAAAAGCTTGCTCTTTCAAGTTCCTATGCAAGGTACTGATAATGGCACTCTTCAGCCATCTGGTAGTAAATCAGAAAAGTACGTCATACTTGGACTTCTTCTCAATCAAATACTTTATCATATTCCTCTAGTGATCACCTTCAACAGAGGGATTTTAATAATGAGGCAGTTAGAATCACAGAAAACCATCACAAGGGGGTTTGGCCTATCTGGAACATGTGCTTATGCTCCTGATTAAGTCCTAGTGGCAATAATTTGTCATGGCACGTGAGCACATGTTCCTCTTGCATGTGTTTAACAGCATGCACAGGCTTTGCCAGTTCACTCTGAAAGCCCTCACAGTCAAGGGCTGAGCCAGGGGAAGTACACTTTTTTGGAAAGGTCATGATCTTTTAATTCCTATTGCAATTGAAATATTTTTTTCCTTCTATTCGCTACTTTTGTCTTCAGCTGAAATAGCCTAACAGCTGAATTTCCAAAGCAGTGAAGAAAAGCTGCCACCTAATTACCTGGCTTTGTAGATAAGTACATGCTTCAGCTGCTCCCACCAAAGCAGAAAGGTTTCAGCTGGTGACAAGCATTAAAAGGAAAAGTAACTGTATTGGCTGCAGTTTCATAGGTGGGGTGTCTCTGCAGAACCAAAGAGATCATGAGTATCTCAAAGACATCAGATTCCTCCAGAAAGCTGGTAAGACAGATAACCTATATTTGGATTTTTTTGTTTATTTAATTAAAAATTCAATTATTTTTTAAATTAGAAAAGAACAAACAAACTCCATTACAGTAATATTTGGAGGAAAAAGTGTCAAAGTCATTAGCACTGTTTTGTAGCCTTGAGAGCAGGGATTAGAAGTACCTGACCCAGGATTGATTTTTTTTTTTTTTTTTTGGCTTTGTTTGCGATATTCCTACAACAACACATGAGAGAAACAATGAAGAAGTGAGCCTTGAGGTAACTGAGAAATAGATACTTTATTTTTAATATTGTTTAGTTGCATTAATTTCCTTGGGTTTGGAGGGATTTAGTTAATTAGCAGTGGATCTTCAGATCATGGAATTACTCCAGATTTATACTGGTTTAGCTGATGGGAGAATTTAATCCTATAATATACCTTTGGCATAATGTAGATGTAAGGCTCAAGATTAAGGTCCCCATGAAACAGGGAATTTATGTTCATTTCTTTTTCTTACACTGTGAGGTGCTATGCAAAGCTACAGAAATGTGTCAGCTATGACAGTCACACTTGGGCAGCAATCAGGGCTTTCAAAAAGCCATTGGGCTTCACCTGCAGCATCAAATTCCCCTGTGTTCTTCCATTTTTTATCAAACTGGAGGAAACTGTAAAATCCATAGAAGAAAAGCAATTGAAAAAGAAGCATGGTTAAAGCCCTGAGGAAGTGAAAGATTCCTGGTCTTCTTCATGTCCCACTTGAGTTTAAAAAACCTACAATGTTTGTTTTTAATTTTTTTAAGTGTAGCAATCTTATAGATATTCTCAGTTCAGTCAAAGAGAAAAGGAGAGAGATTTCTACCAGGCTAAGCCTGGGAAAAAGTCCGAGAGGAATGTAAACTAATTATTATCTCTCTTTCTGTTCATAATGTTTATAGATATGTTCTACCACCTTGTGCTATTCATAGTGCACCAATGGTGTGAAAAGTTTTCACTTTGAGACCGATCATATTTCACCTTAGCGATCCTGGTTATAAAAGAGCAACGCTACTTGTTAATAAAGTTCGGCTCATTCTTTGCTTTCTGAACTTGGAGTCACTTTCATTTCCATCCCTGCCTCAACAGCAACATCATCTTGCACCAGGTTAAACATACGAGGCCTCTTGAAAATCCAAGGTTTCAGAAAGAGACCCTGATAGGTGTTCAACACAAGAAGAACTATACCTATGGTTGTATATGTAAGTAAGTATATGTAAGCTGTGCTGGCAGCAGTGGCTGTGTTTTATTCTCGGCCCCAAAATGAAATATTTTTGTGATAGCAGAGCAGCGAGCAGCGATACCCTTTCCTCCTGCTTTGCTTTGCTAGTGAAAGGTCTGTCACTCCAGCTTGCTACAGGACACTCAGCTCAGGGGGACGAACAACACGTCCAACCTGACCCCATAATCACCTGGGCGCTGATCAAAGCTTTTGCTTCTCCCACTAGCTGTTTTCTTCCCATTTTCTCAGCTTTTAAGAGTGGTTTACTACTTACTTGCTCTGAGGCCTTCTTTGGTAGAAGAAACCCAGGCTGGCTTTGGTGCTGGAGTGTTTTTAAGGGCTGAGTTTAGGAGAAACAGACTCTCCGCTTTCATGGAGAGCTGCAATAGCCGAGATGAGGGGAGGCAGCAGGGCTGCAGAGCTGGCCCAGCTGTGAGCTGTTCACAGACACAGCTTCCTTCCTTTTGCTCCTGCCAGCTTTATTTCAAATTACCTGATGCCTTGGCACCACTGCCTGTTTCCTTTTTTCTGCCCAAAGTGCTTTCCTACTGCTGCTTCACTTAACATAGACCCTTTTGGCGTTTCAGTGTTGTGTAGCAGCCTGTTGTTCCTTGCCCTGCCAAACAGGAGCCGCGGGCTGTGGGGGCACCCTATGGGGGAAGCCCTGGGTGGGTGCAGGAGAGTGACCCACTGGGTGGCTGGGCTCACTCTGGGGCTGGCAGGAGCCCCAAGGGCTTTAAGGGCCTGTCCTCCTGCAGTAGTGTTCTCCAAACCTCCTCAGAAACAAAACTGATGCTTGGGGTCAGTAGTGTTGTGTGTTGTGAAAAAGTGAGGATTTTTTAATTCCCTTTTTTTTCTCCCATTTCCCAGAGGTATAAGTGCTTTGTCCGCTCATGGGGCTGAACTGTCTTTTTGCTCGTGATGAAAATAAAGCCTGGGTAAAGACTCTCAGCAGGAGACTTCTGTCCTAGGCTGGCAGGACTGGGAGCAGACCATGCTGTGCACCTTTCAGCCTATTGCAATTTAAGATGATTCCCACAGTGCTACATTTCAGGTTCAGTTCTGAATATTTGCTCACTCACTGAGAAGCTTTCTCATCCCCCACAGGCATTACATACCCACTAATATATTTTTCTGAGTTGAGGAAAAAGTGGAGATGCCAGTCCTTCCTCTTGCCTAGGCAATGATAAGCTCCTTGCTGAAATTTTCAAATGTTACATCCCTTTAGATGACTAATATAGCCTATCCCATACAGCTGGAATTATCACGGGGCTGAATCTTAATAGTAACGGTGCAGGTTATCTCTGTGTAAATAGCTCCAGATCTTTATTCAACAGGAGAAATGCTGCAGGCCTGCACTGATATATTGATCTGGATAAACAAGATAGTTTGCTCCTATCTGGAGGTGCCTTCTTAAAGTTGAGTTTGTGATGCTTGCAGGTAAAACTGATGATTTAATGTTCCTGGATATTAATACCTGGTGTGCTGCCTAGAAACCAAAGGATTTTTCTCTGTAGGCCTGATGCTGGACTTCCTGAGCCTCTTGCTGTACTGCCAGCACTAACACAAACATTCCATTTGGGCAAAAAGGGTCCTTATTTCTGTTTGCTGTTCTCTCTGGCAGTCTGCATCACTTCCCTTTGGGCTTAGTTAGTGGTGCTTGCCTTGAGTCACTCTGCTCTCACAGCAGGGCTGTAGGAAGCTTTCTTGGCAACGTTTGTTTTTCTGGAGAATTTTTTCCTAGCTGGGGGTTTATTGCCTGCTCTGAACTTGAGTTCTCTCAAACAAATTTTAGCTCTGTTTCCAGGCTTGGTTTTAACCAAATTGAGTCATTTATGGTTGGAAGGGGGAATTGTATGATATTCAGGGATTATTTTTTCTCTCAAAATAGGGAACAGATTAAAAAATATAGGAAAAGGAGACAGCTTAAAGGCCATGTCAATCAGAACTGCTCCTCTTAGCACACCACTTCTCCTGAACTAGCCTGTCTGCTTCATGCTAACTGTGGTTAGCTAAATTAGCTAGAGTCAGCTGGATACTTGAATGTCATTAGAAACTGAAATCTTTGTTAGAGTTGAAAGTGAAAACTTATTATTTGATAGAAAGAAATAAGAAAGAATGCTTATAATAACTCCAGAATCAGTCATCATAAAATGATGAAAGTCTGAATTAAAGTTCCACATCAAAGAAGCCTGAAGGTAAAGGATGCAGTTCAGTCATGCAACTCTAAATCAGCATTATAATGATGCCATGCAGTTAACCTGTGCTTATAATTAAGGCATTTCCTTAGCTATTAGAACTTGAGTAGATAAAAACAAGTGTGTTTTTTTTTCTTTTTAATTTTGTTAGAACTTGTTAGATTTTTGTCTTCAGATGATGGGAAGGCCAGTAAACTGAAAACTTAGGAAGTTGCATAGGAGGAAGGTACCTAATCCTGATTTGTGTTCTGAAAATTTTCCTCTGCCTTTTCCTACATCAGTGTGACATTCTTGGTAGGCCAGGCTGTGTTGTAATGGCCTTTCCAGCCCCACTGTCAGCAAATCTCACTTTATTCTAAACCACCCTTCTCTGACATCACCCTGCTGCCTTTCTCCTCCAAGCTTATAATTTGGTCCTTTGCAGCATCTCTCCATCCCATCCAGGGCACTAAGGTCACCCTGAGCAGCATATGTGAATACTCCAGGCTGGGAAATGGATAGCCCTGGGACACTCAAGGGATCCTCCAGATTGCTCACTCTCCATACCATGAAACCACAACCAACTTCCCATGATGTGTTTGACTTCATTACGTTGCTTATTGAATTTTGCTGGCAGAATTGTCTTTTGTCCTCTTGGGACCAGCATCAGTTGTCACGGAAATGACTGTCAGATGGCTGCAGCTTGTGTACTTGGAGGAGCATAGGAAAGCTGATGGCCAAAAGAAGTCGCGGTTCAAAAAAGCATAAAATGTCAGTTACTAATACTGCTTAGTGACCAAAGTATGGGGGCTGCAGCAGTTGGTAGATAGTTGGGTTTCAGTCAACATCCTGTGTGTCTTTCAGTTTAGCTCCTACATTAATGTTATTGGTTTGTTTTTTAGTAATCACGGTGGCATTTGAAATGACTGACGAAAGAAATGGGTCATTCTCTACAAAGTCATTCTTCAGGTTGCTGTAGTATTCATACATCTGCCCATCTTGCATGGAGCTGGGCCATTTAATACAAGGAAATAGTTTACAAAGGAACCCCAAGACATGTTTGGAAAAACAGGGAGTCTTTTTAATGTCCCTTAGCCTATTTTCCTAAGCCTGTGCTTAGCCCCAACATCTCTGGTGCTCTGGGAAAGAAAGTTGGCAGAAGTGGAGGCCAACTGGACATCTCATGTCTTCTGTGTTACACTCTGAGTAGTGCCCACAGGCAGGAATTTCTGTCTCAGTGCTTTTGGACTTTGAGCCTGCCTACTGACACTTCTCACATGGATTGGTTGAGTTCATTTATTAAGCTAGTATGAAAATTGCTTTGCATAAGCTTGACGATCCATGTGTGATAAGCATGGAAATTTTGTCTGCATTGACTGAGGAAGTTGAAGGCCCTGTAAACAGACATAAATTGATAGGCAAAATACAAGATAAAGGAAATTATGTAAACATGGCAGATGCTCATAAGAGTAATCCATCAATGCTCTTTTCTGTAAAACAATAACAGAGAAAATTTGTAGAGTGGGGCCTTGGAGCAGTATTACATTATATACCAATCTAAATATGCTCTTCTGGGACCTTTTCTTAAAATTACTAAAATCCCCTTCCATGCAAAACAAATCTGGAAAGAAGCACTGTGTATTAAATTTGCTCAGTTTATAGCTTCATGGATGGGATCAAATTAATTTCTTGGAAAATTTGGAGAAAATGTTTTGCAGCACTTTCAAGATAGATATTTCCTAATGGGAAAAACTATGTCTTTGGCACGTTGTGCTATGAACTTATCATCTTGCTGAGCAATTGGACACAAGTAGAGATATTTTGAAATATCCCAGACTGCTTCATGGTTTAGATAAAGAGGAGTAGAAGGATCTTTGGGTGGTTGATTGGCAAAAGTCTGAACAAACATTGTCTACTTCTATATTGGGAGGGAAAAGCAGAGAATTTGCCCACACAGTTATCACATATGGATCAGTTTTGCAGCAAGGAGGCTCTGTCCCATGCTGCTGAAGTCACACAGCCACTTTTCCAGCCCTTTTCTCAACCACAGACTTAGGAAAACCACAAATGTTTTTGCCATATGTTGGGTAGCATTTTAAAGCCTCTCAACAGGGCATGTATCAATATTGATCTTGTGCTAGAGACTGCATTTCTTGATGATTCACCCTTTTGTATCAGACCCCTTTAGAGGAGAAAAGGGGCTAATAATACTCATTTCACCAGGGTGTCAGGGGAATGGAAGCAGGTTTTTTGTCACACTTGAGCTGAGAGTTTTCTGATTGATGGCATTTATGGGAAGTTGAAAGAGGATTAAAGTCTCATGATGCTGGTTTATTTCAAGAACATGACATGTTCAATATGATAATAAAGTGGGAATTTTTCTTCTGTGGCTTTTATAGGCTCTGGGTTGTTTAGGATGAAATTATGGATAAAGCCGTAGCTGAAGTCAGCAGTATGTGTTTCTGAAGCCATCGGGTGCAAGGTGACAGGAGCCATTATAAAATCCTCGGCAGTTTTTTGCTACAGAGAACTTGACAGCAAAGCCAAAAGAAAACTTAATACTGTAATGATTCATTCCATGTGGGAGGCCAAAACTTTGAACAGCATTGGAAGGCGTTTTGCCGTAACGTGCTTTAATCTCATAGTTGTGCTGACATGGTATATCAAGGATTATTATCACCAAAAGGCACTAGAGACTGGTTTGAAATTACAAGTGTTTAGAGGGCTGGTGAAGTGAGAGTTAATCTTCTATTCCTTCGTGAACATGTAATGAGTGAAAGGAAAGAAATTGCTTCCCAGTATCACAAATTAGCACAGTAAAGAGTGTAAAATCTTAGCAGAAAGGTGGGGTGAACCATTCATCCATAAAACACTGAATTTTACCTTCAAGCTCATTAGTATATGTGTTTTACCCACTAATTATATAGCCAGAGTAATAGTGTTATAAGTCCTCTGTACTAAAAGTAGGTTGCTGTAAATAAATCTCTGTCGGATCAATGTATTTTTACTAAGGAAACGTTAAGATTTGAGTAGAGTCTTCAGGGTCTCACCGGAGTGAAGTTATCTTTATTAATATCCCCCATGGAGGTCTAAAATATCTTTGCATTTACTTAGCTATTTATATGCTCATTTATGATAATATTTTATTTAAGCAAGCTTAGTTGGCATTAATAAATGGTTCATTAATATTACATGGACAGTTTATTTAGAAAGACCACTTACTCTAGACCACTGAAAGTTACACCGCTTTCAAATCCAGCAGCTTTCAAAAGGCAGCTGTGCGCTGCACAAGGATCTCCAGAGATTACTTTGCCTTAGGGGCTCCAGATTGCCTTGGATGTGGTCTTTGGGCAGAGATCCCTTTGGTATCTTGGCTGCACAGGGAGTGAGGCTTGGGGTTTGCAGCTGGAAAAGCCAGATGTTCCACACCAGGTTTCCCAAGCAGGCTCAGGGAGAGGGAGCTCCAAGGGGCACTGGCAGGAGGAGGACATGCAGAGAGGAAAGGGGGAAGGGGATAAGACGTCTGGCGTCCTTCATCCACCACACACCTCCCACAGCACTGGGGAGCTCCAATAGGGCATGCTAAAACCTACAGCTGTTGCACTGGGGTGCGGGTTTCAGATGTGCAGTCCGAGATCCTCATTTGTTTGATAGATGACCCAAGTGACAAAGCTACAGGCAATTTGCTTTATTGCTGTTATATGACCATAAGAATCAGAGGGGGTCTGCTGGGTCACCGAATCCATTACCCTGCTATGATAGGCAAGCACACCACATGGGTCCTTTCATAACTTCATCAAGAGCCATCTCAATACCAAGCTGAGGGATTTTTGTTCACTTGAGTGTTTTCCCCTGGGAGGTCTGTTGTTTTTCTGAAGCTGTTCCTGCTGAGAAGCATTTCCTTCTTCCTGTTCCTCCCAGGGACATTCTTTATAGTCCAGATTTCTTCCTAGCCAGTGTGCAACTGTTAGCTTTTGTTAGTGTTGGTTATTTCCCTCACATTGCTCTTCCCTGTTTCTGCCTTCTCTCACTCTCAGTTCTCCTTTTCCATGCGTCTCGGCAAGGCTTTTTTCCTCCTGAGATGGGAGCTCTGTTCTCCTGTTCATCTCTGTATCTCTTATCTGCACTGGTTCTGGTGTCATGAAGGTGGGTAAGACCAGTTGTGCAGAGTGTGTTGGATGAGACTGCACATGCCCTTACCAGAATCTGAATCAGAAATGCCTTGGCTGGTGCACTCAGGCACACCATTTGCCCATTTTGCAACGTTATTGTGCTGATGGCTGTTGGCCACTATCACACCTCATCCTTTGCTGCCCTCACTAACATCCAAGCAATGAATGCCTGGCTGGCATGGTGTGCTGTCTTCATTAGCTGTGCTCTCCAGCCCTCAAAATGGAGTAAATATGTTTTAACTGAACATCAGTAAAAATTATAAACATAGTATGCATACATATGAGGGTATTATAATTTTTTTGTCTCTATTTTTCTCTAAGACTAGCAATGGCCTTACATACAAAAATACCCATCATTTACTTAAGTAGCAATGTAGTCATTCCAGTTTGTTCATTCATATAAGAAAAGATCTGATGTAAATGTAGTAATGCAGTCCAGGGGAAAAAACCTTAATTTGATTATTTGGGGGAGGTGCACTTTTGAGAGAGTTCTATTCCAGTGACTCTTCTCACACCCACACACCTTCAGCATAAAGGGAATGGTGGCACAAAAGAAAACTCCATTGTTGTAAAGTAAAGCTTGCATTTCTTCCAAACAACTCTCTATTCTTTGCAAACCTGGAGAATAATAAATGCAGATTGCATCAGAGACATAAATGATAATAATAACACAATGTTTTGTCTCTGATTATGCCTTGTAGTAGGACAATTACAAGAATCTTGAATTTTTCTATGGTGCCACTGATATTTACTCCACTTCATTTCAAAAAAAAAAAATGCAGAGCAGCCTTGGTAAAATTTGAAAGAAGTCTATTTTTCTCTTTTTTTATATAGCCAGAGGTAGTATTTTTCATTGCCAAGAGACTAATTTCATATAAGAGCTGTGAGATGAAAACCAAATTGTCTCAGTGCTCTTCACCTGGGTCCTGAAGCTTATAACAAAACCAGGCATGCTTTTGAGTCTCCAAGAAAAGCTGAACTCCAGTGCGTTTCCCATGGATTGAAATTTTATTGCAAGTATTTTGCACTAGTGCTACTGTTATTTCTGCATGAGAGATAAATTTATTGTGCTTTCAGATGGATTTTTACATCTTAAGTAAGATAAAATACAGTTGTTATTTGACAGGGATAGGCTACTGGAAAGTAATAAATGGAGTCAAACAGGGACACTTTCTTCCCTAAACACTTTGGATCGACAAGTGTGTGTTTTCATTCCGATAATTGAAAGTTTCCAATGCAAGTATACTGCTACATCTGTAGGAGAGATTTGATCTGTGCACATTGAGACATAGGTCATTTTTGGCTAGTACTAGTAAAAAATAATTGCAATGTCAGTTCTGTACCTGAATTACTTGTGATAGATAGACTTCTGGATTAGGTAGTCTGCACTCGGAAATAATGAGAAATGTCAAGTTTTGGTTAAAAAATGAGCAGAGAAATATCTCTGCAGGTTATTATCACTTTGAGGGATTGTGGTTCCTCTCCATTATTCCCTCCACTATTGTTGAATTGTCCAATTTAAGTGAATAACAGCACATTCTTTCTAGAAACTGTTGGTGGGAGCCAAGGAAATAAAATATGTTAGAGGGATCTATTACATAAAGGATACCTGCATATAATAGCCATTGGAAAAGTTGAGAGACAATAGCCAGGAATCAAATTCACCAAGTGAAGAAGGTTTTCTGCTTTTTCAGAAGTCTGAACCACATATATTGAGCAACCCAGTCCTACTAGAAGATTCCTGCTTTTGTACCATCCCTGCCAATATTCTTAACAAAGGATTCTCACAGGCTGGACACCTTCTGCTTTCATTAAAACTCATAAAGCTGCTATTTGAATCTTTTGTAATCGTGCATGAGCAGCTACAGAAATCATTTAACATCGTGCACTGTCACATTTGCAAAAAGGAGAGTTGTGTTGGAATTTTCCAGAATTCACAATTATCCACATGTCCTGCAAAATCAGCTTTCATTTCTACCCCTTTTCTAAAATAGTGTTTTAAAGCATGTCCTTCCAAACTGACTGGATAAAAGGCAGGGATAAATCAGAATTTTGCAACTCTTTTCTCATCTGTTCTCATTGACTGGCTCCCTGAGAGAGATGAGGATGCACTTTATTTTTTCCTGTTTTTTTTCCTTTTTTGGTGCACTTTGTTACTGAAGAAACTAAGTACTTGCTGAAATTGATACTTGTCTTTGACAGCCACTTCTTTAGTGAGTATAAATATGCTTCAATTTCCTTTTCAGTTAGCAGTATACTGGCTCTGGCCATATTAAAACAAGAGCTTTTGTATTGGTCAGCCTACACAAGAAATGCTTGAAAAAAATCTTTGTTCTGGGTAGCCTATTCCTTCAAGATTTCTTGCCTTTTGGCATAGATCTCTTCCAGCCTGCCAAGCATCTTTTCAGAGGGAAGAAAAAGTGATCAATCTCAGAGATTCCTCCCCTCACCCCTGTGCAAGGTCTGTTTGGGTTGAATTACCCACATGACCCAGTGGAAATACAAAACTCATAGCTTTACAGGCTTTAACAGCTTTAGGCCAGTTCTGATCACATATTTAGATGAAAGGTAATAGGGAGATTTAAGAAGCAAACTCTCTTTTCAGTGATGTCTATTCTGTATGCTGTGGAACTCATTTAAATACCTGGAGCAATTAATCACTTGCCAGGTTTCGTTGCTCAGGTTCCAGCTGCCATTGTGACACGTGAAGGCAGTATATTTCTAAATGAGGAACAACCTCCTTTTCTCTCTTTTATGTGTAAGACAGGCCAGACTGCCATGCTTAATTCATCTTTAATGAAAATATATTTATTTGATCACATTTTGTAAATTAATTTAGGTCTTGGTCTGTATGGGGAGAAGAAAGGTAAACAGCAACTGTTTTTGGGCTAAGACCTTCTTGTGCTGTCTGCTACTCATGTTATGAATTTTTTTTTTCTTATGGCCACATTTCAAAGCCTTGTGTAGCAGAGACTGTAATAAAAAACATTCCAAGGGGTCTACGTGCATTAACAGTGCTAGGTGTCACTATGGTATGGAATTTAATTTTCTCTCATCCAATTGCATATTGCTGCAATTTGTTCTGTATGTCTTCCTGATTCACATGAACAGATTTTAGAATGGCTGAACTATGCAGCCATGCTGAGATGAACAGGAAATATCATCCAGCACCTCACAGGGCACATACTCTGCCCTGTCTTTTTGTTGTTATGTCCTACAGGTATGGCCGCTGCTCTGTTAAATAGGCTTTCAGTCATTCCCAGTGCTTTTTCATTCTACTTTACTTAATGATCCATGTCAGTGAGTAGAACAAAGCAAAATAAAATTGATTTTCCCAGTTGTATTAAATTTCTTTTACAATGTTAAAGTTACCAATCTGTCCTTAGCTGGAGCAGGAAAGGCTGTGCTGGTACTTGGGTAGAAATGTTGCAGCTGAGACCCTCCAAGATGAAGCAAGGGTGCAGATTAGCAGATTCCTGTGCCTTTAGCCCTGCAAGAATGAGGCCAGGAAATTTCCTCTAGTGTGCCTTCTCCCATGTTGCCCTGATTGGGGCAGAGGCAGTTCTTCAAACTGAAGAAAATTCTGCCCTTTACACAGAAACAGGATTTGGATATGGGAAAGGCTTGTTAGATCACTCCGTTTATTTCCCTGACAAAGCAGATCTATCCTCTGTCTTTCCCAGTGCTTCATCCGTCCTCTGAATTTCCCCTGTGCTTCTGCAATCTTCTGCAGTTGTTTTTTTTTCCAAAGTGAAATGAACCAAGTATTTTATCTGGTCATTAATAAGAGAAACTTCACTCTCCTGTGGCACTCCTGTCTTTCTTGCTGCAGAAAATATTATATTATTGGTTTACCCAAGTTTCAGTGCATTGTACTCCCTAATGGTAGTCTTTTAGGCAACGACTACCTAATTTATATTAGATGAGCACTATCCATTTGTATGGTGCTCATCACTGTGCTGTCAAGCACCAAAGTGACAGCTTTCTTTTCCCTTTTTGTATGCACAGTGAGCTGGCATGATTTATGACTGTCAGCTGTATTCTTAATACTTGCACTCACATGTAGGGATGTGTTCAGTTAAACAAGTTGCAGCATTTTACAGAACTTCTTGATTTTAGCCTGAACCAGCACTTTTGGGTGTGAGATAAGACAGGCTTTTCAATAACTTCCTGTATTCCCAGGATAAAAAAAAAAAAAAAAAGCAAAGGAGAAACAACTAACCAACCCATGAATGCAGCTGGGCACTGTGGTTACAGAGAAACCCAGCCTTTGCCTGGTGCCGGCAATTTTGCACCCACAATTGCTCCTCAGTCTTCTCTCTGCGTGAGATCCCAGCAAGAGCAAAGCACCTGTGAGCTGGAAAGTTCCTGTCCTGAAGCCCCACAATCTAGGGTTTTTGGTGGGCTGGTGTGGCTTTGCCTGCCTCCTGCTTTCCTCATCCCAGATGAAGGCTCCTGAGCCAGGGCAGAGCTGATTGCTGCTGCATTTGTTCCTCTCTCGGTTCTGCTTGCAGTTAATAGGAGCACCTCAGATTGCTAATGCTCTGCTTACTGCAGTCTAAATGTGTTTTCTTATTTCAGCTTTAATATCCTCACTGTTGAAAACAATCCCAAATTAGCACAGGAGGGTCTTCCAACCTACAGAGGTTTGTTGGCATAACGTTTACTGTCAATATGCAGACTCCTTTGGCTCACTAAGTATATCACACGTAAAAATGTCATCTCTCATTCCCTGCAAAATATCTGTTTTCAGTGTGAAGTTAATTACTCATTTCCAACCAGATGGAATGAGGCCTAATGATGGCCTTCTCCTAATTTTTGACAAGTGATGGCTTGATCAGGACTAAGTTTACATAGCTTCAAATGTGAAAACTGGTTGCAATACCTTTTCATTTCTTCAATTCCTCCAAAGACAGTACCAGAGACCGGTTTGTTTTCTGGACCTTGATCCACACAGAAATCACAAGGCCAGAGAAATGCAAAAAGGGGTATTTTGAAAACTCTCAGTCTGCATCTGAAGCAGCAGGACTGTGTAGCAATAAACCTCACGCCTACCATCCAGGCAAAAGCAGGGCAGGGCTGAAGCAGGCAGCAGGCCCGAGTTACACTGATGGGAAGCTGAGATTGCATATGTTATCTAAGCCAAGCTTTCGAGGTGTCTTTTCTGTTGTGGTTGCTGTTAAGATGACTGAGCAAGGGGAAAACGTGCCCCAGTGCCTGGATAATAGATGCATGGCTGGCTGCATGACTTTGGGATTGTTTCGCCCCTGTGGGCACACTAACACCTCCCCACACTCTCCAGGTCAGCAAAGACCGAGCAGGGATTTATTCAGCCTCCTTCAGCACATCCCTGCCATGCAGGAGCTGCTAATGGGCTGCAGGCTCCATCCTTCCCTAAGTGCAGGCACATGGAGCTGAGTCTGCATTCCTCCTTCCCTCTCTGCTTTTGGGGACATTAGTGCTGCAGCCTTGTTCATGCACTTGCACCACAGCTCAGTTCAGCACCACTGCTGTACAGTGAAGCATTTTAGAGACTTGTCCCTTTTGTGTGTTTTCAATCACAGGTTTTGATTAAACAAAAACAGCATGAGCTGTTGTCTGGCTTAAAGGGTGATTTCAGATGTTTCAGTTATTTTCTGGGCATAGCAGAGATTTCTAGCCATTCACCCATGAAGCCATCAGTTAGACTATTATTTCTTTGTCTTGCCTTCAGCCTCTTGATGGAAGGGTTGCATTTTATTTCATCTTTATTTTCCTTATTTTTCATTTTGCACATGACCTTAATACATGATTAAACATCCTTTGTCTTACCAAGTATTTTCAAACTCGACAGGATTAGCCCTTTAGTGAGCTATTACAGAAGCAAAGCCTTTACTTCAGAATAAGTGATTTCCTGCCGTTCTATGTTTTCCTGCCAGAAGCAATGAAAAAAGCCACAAGAGACAGGAATAATGCAGTCATATTTAGTGAGCGTCAAACGTAGAGCCTGTGTTATTTACACTCTATCTTATTAAACTGAACTGAATGTTTGCTTGACATCTACCTTTGTGTACCAGGCTTTATTCTGACGGCAGAAAGCAAATAGGAAAACCCTGGAAATTCAAAGAGCAGAGACTTACAAATTGGTTGGACCAAGGCACTAGTGCTAGCCCAGATCCTGCTTTTCGTCTCTAAAACTTTGTGGTGGCTTTGCATTGAGCTCTCCACAACATATATTTTGCTTTGAGCAAGAAAGACTTAAATTAGTGCAAACTTCTGCTCTTCACCATCCCAAAAGTGTCATTCCCCTTGGATTCAAAACATGTGCCCTTTCTCCTCACCTGATCTCCATAGCTGGGTTTTCCATCATCTATTCAATGTCTGCCAGTGGCCCAAAGAGTAATTTCTTCCTGAAGTTTCCCAGCAGGTCATTTTTCTCTTCTGCCTTCAGGAATGTCCCTGCCTCCACTGCTTCCCCCAGCAGGATTGCTTTCCTGTAAATTAGAGGTGATGAAGACCATCTTGCCAAGCTAAGGCTGGTCCTTCCTCCTCTGCTTTACTATCCCAGCCTGCCACCCAGCTGCCATTCCTCAAGCAGATTTCTGATGGTCACTGCTGCAACTGCACTCCCAGGCTGCAGGAGAAGCAGCCAGAGCCCAAAGGATCAGGGAAGCAGAGCACATTTCACACCTCATAGCATTATAGGGGTACATTTACAGTCATTTCAAGTAATTTGAAAAGGACCCAGGGAAGAGGAGCAGCAAAGAAGGCCCAGAGATGTCAAAGAAAGCTGTATCTTTACCTTTCTAGCTCAAACCATATGGTGAGGTGTTTGATCATATTAGGTTATATTTAAATCAGAAAGATATTTTAAAATCTTTTAGTGACTGATGCCACTAGGGAAGCATGTGCTTAATGTGGAATTCAGATTAACAGATTTGTCCAATTTCACTGATTTTCCTTTCATTTCAAAGGCTTGCTGTCTATCATTTCACTGAGTGTTTACATAATGTTTGAAATTCTGACATATGCATTTGATCTATGAAGACATAGTCTCTTCCCCATCCACAAACACAGCTATTGGCTGCCAGCTAGGAAGGCTCTGTCACAGATAAATTGGTAGATTTCCCTCCAATTTTGTCCTGTATGAAGGTCTCCACTGAGAAAATCACCTCTAAATCCAAACTGACCGCTCCCTGTTGAATGCAGATGGAGACTACATCAGCTTTGCATCTCCCTGGTCGCCCTCGGAGGTAGATTTCCCAACACCTCTGCATGTCCCTGCACGCTGCATCTGCTTTGTAGTCCCTTCATTCCTGGGTCACTGCAGATCCCTGAAGCCCCTACTGGATGGGCAGCAGTGGGTCAGCATCCCACAGGATGGGACCAGCAGCTTCAAGCAGGCTTTCCCACCTGTGAAGGAGCCACCAGAGAGAGCTTTCTGGACCAGATCCTTTTTGGTGTTTCTTCTGCCCTGGCAAGGTGTCCCCTGATGGTAAACCATCACGAGTTCCCTCCTGGTCGCCTGCTATTTAACTCCTCTTTCCTTCTTCCCTTTTCTGCAACTAGTAGATTTGCTAGGTCCTTGTCACCCTCGAGACACATTTATGATTTTGGAGAGGTGGGACAGGGAGAAAGAAAGAAGCAGCAATTGAACTCCAGACAGATCCTGCATTTCTTGGGCTGTTTCTCTTGGTTTCGTCAGCCCCGTGCCTGCTTCACGTGTCTCTACCCTGCTGCCTCCCCACTCAGAGTGGTTTGATATTTCCTCCTCTGGCCCAAGGGTTTTCTCTTTGTAATTTGCTCTTCACTTCAAACCTCGTGAAGGATAGACAGCATGCCTCTGAGCTGGGTCTGAATGGTGCACAAGCCTTTGAATCTCTAACTAGCAGCTGGCTGCAGCTCTGAATATGATCTAATAGGGAGCAACATGCCCAGCAAACTCCTGCCACATTCACTTGGAGCAGGAGAGATTTGTACGTACATGCTTTTGCTGAAAGACTGTATTATGCAGAGCATGCAAAGTATCGACTGCTCTCCATTTTTAGAGCCATTGTTAAACAGAAAATTAGCATTGCCGAAGAGACAGTGGGAGATTTTTCCTTCTCCCCTCCCCTCCCTCCCATGGTACAGTGTCTTTATTCTGTTTTCTCTAGTTCCCTTTGTCTTACTGGCATACTGGTCTGCTAACCACCCTTTGTTTCATTTATATTGAAATCAGCTGGCAGAAGACAAAGTTCACAGTGTATATTTAGAGCCCGTGTTTTTGAGACCCTTAATTATTATTTTCCTCCGTCTTTCCTGGGAAGCCGCTAGTGATTTGTTTTCAGGTTCATTTCATGAGTGTTTACTGTCATTTACTCTGAACTCTGGTCTTTTCCTTTCTCTGCCTGTCCCTCAAAATGTTGACCACATGCTGGCTCTGCTTTGCATTTCTGTATCTGAGTTTGTATTTTAATATTCATTAGGTATTTGTACTGACAGCCCATCAATACATTAAATTAGTATATATGCAGCTAACAAGTATGGTACATGCTTAACTGACTTATAACAACATTAAAACAGACAGACACAACAGATTGCCTCAGCGGGGTTTAATAAACTGTACTTATCCACAGTCCCTTTGAAGAACAGGCACACAACTGCAATATACAGTGCTCCCTGGAATAATGAGATAAACAGCAAACACGCTAAGCTAAACATGTTTTGTTCCTCTGATGAGAAAATTAAACTTTCTTCCCTCATAGAAAGCTACTTCTGTGACTTCTAGTCTTTTAAACAACTGGGCTTTCAGCTATCAAGTGCCATGCATTTTAATTCCAGAAAATACTTAATGAGCATCAAATAATACTGGAGCTGATAAAAGGCATGCACAGTTATGCATTACTCTATTCATTCTTATGCAATGCTTTGAAGGTATTGAGAGCTCTGCAAGCAATTAGTATCATCATTAGAATATCAAATTTTTCTGCTAATTAATGCTAATGTGATTAAAATGGAAGCTTTTTTGGATAAGAGGTATTTTTTCTATACAAGCAAGAAAACTGCTCTTCTAAAACAAAAGAAAGCAGGCATAAAATTATGTCAGGTGATAGGAGAAGAGTTTGTCAGTTTGTTCCTTTGTAAATGTGACTGTCTTCCATCCAGAAATTTCTAGAATAAATCTCCTGCCTTGCCTCTTGGAAAGAGAACAGACCCCATACTTCATTATGCACATCAGAGTTGTCTTTTCAATCTTTTTGATATAAAATTGAATCGATGTGTAATCTGATTTTAGTTATACATCCTGTCTCTACTCAAAAACTGTGATTAAAAACACACAAAAGCACTATAATAGACAACAGCCACTTTAAAAAAGCATGAGTGGAGGGGGTTTTCAAATGCAGTGTTAATCCAATATTTTTCAACTTTGTCCTGAAGCATGTGCTTGTGTAATTAACTTTTCTGATGTGAATCATCCTTTAACACCAGCAGAGTTACTAAGGAAGCCTCTTCTCCTACATTAGGGCATTAGAAGTGCTCACACTCCCATCAGTTATACCACGATGGTTCCTCTCCAAGCACTTCATTTCCATCAGGCTCAGGACCTGAGCATGGGCACAACCCCTGCCCTGATGCGATGCACTTGGGAAGGATTTTGCAAAAAGCAGGGAGCTTGAGACAGTCCCTAAGCAGCACTGCCCTTCACATTGCCTTTGATGGCCCATCAGTCAGCTGCAGCCCCTGAGGAGCCCAGAGCAAACAGGCAGGACAGTGCAGTGCCAGGAGGGAATCCAGGTTCGTGTACTTACACAGGCGAGAGTAAACATGGAGCTTTCAAGTGTGGTCCAAGTAACAACAGTCTCTAGGCAGCGAGGCACCCAGGCACTAGAGCTGCCAGCATCCTCCATGAGGGCTTGATGAGTTTTCCTCTCAAGTTGGGAAAATCCCTAGAAACAGATGTAAGCATGCTCTTTAAAATACTAATTTATTTTAATTGTTGTTGTTGCTGCTGTTTTCACTTGATCTCGTTCTATTTATTTGTGGTAGAAAGTTATTGGCTTGTTTTTTAAAATACTGAAACTATTTAAACTCTTTTCTCTCTGTCAATAAATAATGTATGTGGGAAACCAACACAGGACACAGCAGGAGTACCTCAGCAATGTCAGGTGACTCTTTAACATCAGGTTCTGCTCATTTTCATAAAGAGGGAAAAATCAGCAGCGCTTGAGCTGTTCTTGCATTGGTAATGCTATTGTGATCCATTTGAGGCATCTTCTCTGATAGAGTGAAAAGCTGCCTCTTAGAAATCACAGGTAATTTCTCATGGCATGACCAGACTTTCTATTCCTTGCATTTACATTTATTTTACAGTTTTTTGCAGAGATGAGAAGAGACCCTGACTGTTAACTTTCTCCTCAGATTTGTTTCTCTGGGGCCTTCTCTCAGCCCTGCACCATCTCTCTTTTCCAAGCCACATCCAGTCTTGCTGACCCCCAAATCCAAAACTATGGAAGTGAGACACTTCCAATGGGATGGGAGTTCCCAAGAGAAAATTACTATCTTATTAGAGATACCTCTGCTTTTTTATTGATAACTGTATTCCCACCTAAGAACATAAGGGTAGCTTGGGTAGTCTACAATAACCCTTACTTTTATGAACCTTTAAGAGTGTTCCAGTTTTTTCTACCTGTGGTTTTTATTTCCTGTGGATAGTCTGCAAATTTATATGCAGGTAGCACCTAAGAGTCCAAGCTCTGGGCCAAGCAGTAATTTTCTTTCACATAAACTGTCTCTTACAAACCAACCTCCATAAAAGATGTATAGGTCTGGGAGTGCTGGGGATTTTAGTTCATTAGAAGATTGGTTTCACCATTTCTGATGTGGCAATAAAAATTACTCCAGAAGATAAAAGTGATTAAGAGATGGCTGTTTATTTATCTTATAACCATAACTAGGATGTAAAGCTCAATGTGAAAACTTGGAACTAGAATATGTAAGTGAGGAAACTGCCCCAGAACTGGAGAAGTCTAAGAGCCGAGTAAAGCCAAGGTATATTGCAGATATCTCTGGTTTATGCTTTCTCAACAAGTTTGCACTGAATTGCAAACAAAGTGGCATCAAACTTTTATCACTAAGAGGTGATAGCTACAGGAATAGTGTTATATCCCAGAGCTGCCAAAACATGCCTTGCTCCCTTTTATTAAGTACTTTGCCAGTAACCAGGCAGGTAGTTTGGTATCTGCCCCATCTCAGCTATTGTGAGAGCAAATTCATAGAAAAATGCCTTCAGGACAGCCCATTTGTTGCCACACATTGGCAAGGGTCCCTGTGAGCCAGCAGGAGGAACACAGTGTGGCTTTTCACACTTCCCCTTCATTTTCCCCATTTTCCTCTGCAGCAGTTCAGAAGCAGCAAATGAGCTGAGCAGGGCTCCCTTGGGCTGTGCCTGGCTCCACTGCAATTTTTCTGCTCTGGGAAAGTCTAAAACCTTTCTCTAAAGGTGGGAAATGCCCATTCCTCATTTCCCAGCCAGAAGATGATGACAAAGAGTAATGAAGTTTGTGTGTGGGAGGAGGCAGTGTGGGCAGACATTTCCCTTTCCAGGGTGTGGAAGCTTTCCCCATGGGTGTTGTGTCCAGGTTAGCCCACTGAGCCCACTGCTAATAGAGATGTCGTGTCCCAGAGGGGAAGTTTTCACTCACAGTTTTTTAGCCAGTCCCTAGAATTGATTTTTTGTTTTTTTAATTGTTAACCCCAAACCTATGTTCTTGTCCTCTTTCAATCTGCAGAATCAGAGCTGGTTTGTTGTTGTTTTTTTTTTGTTTTTTTTTTTTTTTTTTTGTTTTGTTTTGTTTTTTTTTTTCTATTACCTTTAAGCAAAACCTGGCATTGCTTCTAGTATTGGTTTTAAAAACTAATAGTATCAGAAACCTGCATTTACCATGCTCATTAGTTTCCTTTCAATAGCTTTGGTGCTGGTCAGTGCATTTCACTCATGCTGTTTTTCTGCAGAGCTTTAGTAGATGATTTGGGAGGAAGAACCATATCATGCTCTTTAAGCAAATGTGGCTTTAGGGCTGCCTGTGTGTTCCTCCGGTGAGCTATAATCACCCTGACTGTATCACAAAGCCTGTCTGATTGGGACTGGGGGCTCAGTAATGAATCTTGAATTTTCTTTTTCTTTGAATGAGTCCAGATGCTTTGTTAGATACCAGTTCTGTTCCCCCTCCTTTCCCTGTTTTTTTAAATCTTTTTTCTAATGTCAGAATGAATTGATCCCAAGCTGCTCCTCTGACACTCCTGAATATGGAAGTGTCACTGTAAAATGAACCATAGCAAATTGTTAATAAGCTACCTTCAGAGAGAGTTATAGTTTTTGACGTTTAGTTATAGATTTATCCTTTGTGCAGGAAGCTTCATTCATTTCATGCATGCTAACCATGGTGGGGAAAAGGCATTATTAAGTATTTTTCATACTTTGGTCTATTGAACAGCCACATCACATGCAGTGCCAGGCTCTAACAGGCACCAAGAGCAGGAAATGGAAGGAAGGCTAGAAGAAATGTCAACACTGTGTGAAACCTATGGGCCAAAATCCTTTCAAAGGATAGTTTTAGGGTGCCTGTCCCACCACACTGGTTTGGTATCAGTGCTGCATATTCAGAAAGTCTGTCAGTTATCAGGACTTATTGATTCAAGTCAGAACATGGCTCTGCACTGAATTCCATGAACCCTGCTCTGATAGCAGCTATTTCTACTGATAACAAATAATAACTGTTTTGTACATTTAAAAAAAAGTCATGTTATGTATTTTAATATAATGCTGAGGTACTAAAATTCTGCTTATAAACCCCTGATATTCTGGTAACTGAGATAAAAGCCTGGGAACAATACCACTGTATTCACTCATTCTGTTTTTAAAGTGATACTGGGCACAGCAATTTTAAATTGATCCTCTGAACCTGACCAAAAAAAAAAAATGGAAACCTACTCATTATTTTGTTCACTTTGATACCTCTAATACTAAATATGTCACTGTAAATAAAACCCATTTGGAAGGAGAAAGAAGAAAGAGCTGCTCCTTGTCCAAGGAGCATGACTGGGAAAAGGTGTGACTATTTTCTCCCTGTAAGAAGCTTACAAATACGTTCAGAAGGTGCACTGCCCAGTTTAATGTTACCTATGCTCACTTTTTGTTCTTAGCAGTGAGTAAATCTTGCTTAGAAAATGGCAAAATCTCTCTTTCAACTTATGATTAAAGGAATGGCAGTGACTTCAGCTAATGATATTTTTTTGATATCAACTCTCTCTCTTCTCCAAAGATATTATACTTTACTCTAGAATTTCAAAATCAGGTGTAGCAGGGTATTTGCAGAAGTGACACCAAGGCTTATATAAAGCAGTGTACGGGTAAGGTAAAATAATAACCATGCAAAATGAGGGAGAGATCCAAAACACACCAAAGCCAATTATTCCTTCCCAGGAATTTAGCAGACACTGGCTTAGTTCTCCATCACCTATAACTTCTTTGCTGGTATATTTTTCCCCTTTAGGAGAAAAACACAGGTGTTCTTAAAAATAAAGAGAGAGAAGCACTCTTGGCTGCTGGGGCCTAACCTCTTTTCAGCTCTGGTTTCCCAAAGGAAAACTACCACCAGTGCAATTCTTGGTCTTGACCCCCATGTAGGCATAGTGGACAGCATCAAGACATGCAGAGAGACTGATTTTGAGGTGCAGTCAGATGCCTGGGTGTCCATCCAATACCTCCTGTGTTTACATGAAGGTACCTGCCCTACAGGAGCAAGTCTGGTAGCAAACACCTGCCAAGAATGGCCTCAGCAGCATCAGACTTTCAAAATCTAACCATAAAAGTTAAGTAGAGCTGTTACTCGTCTCCCCAGAAAAAGATTATGTGCTGAAATGCAACGCTGAGTTGAATTTTTAAAAAGGAAAAAAACCTCCTAATTGCATAATTAGACTTGCAGATGAAAGGGCAATGCCAAGCCAAGCATAGCCAAGTTAAAAAAAAAAAAAAAGATGAAGTGCTTAAGTGCTTATCTACCTGAGAAATAAGATCAGTGTTGCAGGGAAATACAAGTTTATTACTATTAATAAAGACATAAACTTTAATGTCATTGGGTTAGGAAAAAATAAGTATTGTCACCATCAGACCATATTTTTAATGGTGCTTTCTAGGTTTCTGTTGGTACCCTGGCATTAATTCCTCATTTTATCCTGTGAGTTACTTTGAGAAATTCTATGTAACAATTTGGAGTGGTTATAGTAATTTTCAGGTAGATACTAATTTTACTGACCTTTTGGGAAGCTCGATCCGATTTCAGCTAAAATCTGTTGCTAGATGTTTATCAACTTCAGCCACAGCAGCTTCTTTCCAGGCATGATCCTGATCGCTGCTTGTGTGTATTTATTGTACCCTAAATGAGGTTATTAAGTAAACAGAGATGCACTTAAGATAATGCTTGTCCTACATCTCAAAGGAGTGTAGGTTAGAGCAAAACTGACCAGTTTAAGGGAAGGAGTTCTGCCAAGCTCCAGTGTACATTGCAGATGGATACTGCAGCTGTCTGGGGCCAGGAAAAGCCTCAGCAAAGACAGATTTGAGTCTGGATTCTTCGAAGAAGCTAAAAAATCCATTGAAAAATCAATTAATCTGAGTCTCTCGACTTTATTGCTACAAAAGAAGTGTTATAATTGGGTTACATTTCACCTGGGGATGAGGATATGTAAGTATGCATATGCATTTTGGCCCAAGAAAAACACTTATATTTTGCCCAAAATAGGGTTTTTTTCTCATTTAAGGATTTTAGTTAAAGGTGCTTCCTTTTTGTAACTATAATTCTTAAGGTTGTGTTTGGTCCTGGTACAAGGGTGTGTTTGTCAAACTGTACAGATCTTCCACCCCTCTTTTACAAGGTCAGCTTTTTATCCAACCTTGTCTTTGTTATACAAGCTGCTGGTAACCAAATCTTCTGAGTGTCCCCAGTGGTGTCCTGAGCAGCCTTAATGACTTTTGGAAAGGTGCTGCTTCTCCACAGGTTTCTCCCAGGATGATGGGTGGCAGTGCAGGGTGTGTGTCTGTCTGTTCAGGCCACTTGCTATGTATTAGAAAAGTGAGAGTGCTCAGCTCCAGGGCACTCAGTCAAAATACAAAGTGATGATTTTGGGCTCTAAAGGGGAGGAGGAGAGGGAGGAAGAGAGGTTTGTGCAGCCCTTCCTTCTGGGGACTTCCATTCTTGCTGTCCCATTCTTATCCACGTCTTATTTTAAAAAAACATTCAGGTGTTAAAGTCATCTTTTACATATTCAGGGCCAGAGAACCCCAAGTCTGGGGACTCCAGTAATGCAAAGAAAACCCAAGCTTTTCAAACCGAGAAAACCCAGCTTTTCAACTGATGGGTAACAGTTGTGTTTTATTTAAAAATTATAACAAAAACCTAAATGCTTTATCTGAGGCATTCATTAAAGAAGCTGTGTGTTTCCAGCTATGGAAATTGGGTGCTCACTGAAGTTTCTTTCCCTACCAGCCTGTGCAGACTGATGTCTTTCTCTGCCTCCTTAAAATGCCTAATTATGCCAGAGGCAGCCACCTTGTTCTGTTCAGTCTCGTATTCTGCCACATTACCATTAGAAGCAGAAAGAACTAATTAAATAAGTATACTAAATGACTATTTTCTCATTCATTTATTCTCTGTCCAACCTCATTGTGTATTCTCTTTTAGTCAGGGGATAGATAGAGGGAGGCAGGCTCTTTTTTTGCATTGGTTCTCAGGGGTTTAGGCTGGCATTAAGACTACTGCAGTTATATATAGGTAATTTTTCAATTCCTTCTACATTCTCAGATTGAAATTCACTCCCTTGGTATATACTATCTTCTGCATAAAAGCATCAGAGGAAGCCTAAATGTAATCCTGCTTAATTCCTACTTTGTTTCAACACATCAAAATTTCAGGTGTAAAAGAGCACTGAGATACTTTAATAAAGACATATTGGGTCAAGCCAGCCTCAGCAGCCTGTCCCTGGTGCCACTCGTGCTTGCAGTTTATCAAGCATATTAAAACCCAGTGGCTGATGCTTTGTGGATTTGTACTGCTTTTCTGTGGGAAGAAAAGGAGCTGTAGACAGCAGCAGACATCCCTTTTCCTCCTGCCTCCTGTTTCTCTCCTTAGCCCAGGGAGGGAGAATGAACGTCAGCCTGTGAAAGGAAAGACCCTTTGGCAAGGAGAAGGGTTCCGTGAGCGCTCCCTTGGGCATTCCCATTCTGCCTCATGTCCACGCAAAGGGCAGCTCATATTATTTTAAGCCTCCCTTGGGATGTCAGGAGCAGAAGGTAGATGATACCCATCAAGATATTAGGACCCAGGGCTCCATGCTCTGTGTAAAACACCGTTCAGAAAACTATATAATTTATCAGGCAGATGTAATTCCATCAAGGGGTTCTGGAGATGGTGCAAACCACATCATCCAATTATAGCCTGGAAATTGAGTTACTGTGCCTGCAGGAGCAAATACTGCCCTTATATCCTATGGTGTGATTCTGCAAATCTTGTTTTGGGGGAAGTAGTGCTGGCCTCCTCCCCCTTAGTGGTGTTCCAGAAGTATTTGTGGGATGCATTTTGGTGGAATACAGGCCGTATTAAAAATGCTACTGGTTTATGCCACAAAAGGCTAAGGTGAATGGAGTGCAATTTTTCCCTCATGAGCTCTTCACTAAAATTTCATTGTCATGGGTTTAGTGCTCAGTTCAGAGCAATCCAAACAACACAGCCAGAAAAGCAGAAGGGTTAATTAGGTACGGTGTGCTGGCTTTAGTACAAAATACACAGAGCTTGACTAGTTTAAGTAAGCATTTGTGTTTGATTAGAGTCTGCATGTCCTAATAGAAAGAGACTGTGTTGTAATAGAAAAGATGATAAAGATTGAATTTATGTCTTTCTTAATAAGACTGAGAAGTGGGGAATTATCCTAATACTATCCTACCCGCTCTGTGGGTGAGAGTAGAATTTGTTTTATATTTGTTTTATAGTGTAATTTTAAGGGTTTTGCTGGATTTGTTGTTAATGTGTTATTCCAAAGGAAATATTAATGCTCTAAGGAACAACTTCTAAATCTCTAATATGCAAAAACAACTCCCAGAGTACCCATTTGGCATTACACAAGAGCTATACTTAATCTCTAGTGCATATGGTATTTTTTTGAGATTGCACATATTGACAAATGCTATCAGACCTATAAAATATGAATTTCTTTTGTAAGCAGTATCTTATTTTTATATCATTGAAACAATCAACATCTGTCTGTATAGCCTGAGAAAATGCTGTGTCTGTCCTTTTAATAGTAAAATTCCTTTGCTTTGGCCATAAACCTGTCAGTCCTGATAGCTGAACTGAAGGCAGTTTAACTGAGTTTTATAATATCTGCATCTTCCTGTGAGCTGTCTCCACTCTGCTCAGGGCATTGAAGGTCCTTTAGTATTTGCCTTAAGTCCAGGAAATAGTCTAGAGGTCAAAACCAAGTTTTCCCCTTCTCTTGGAAGATGGATACTCTTCAGAAACCCCTACCATTCTGATTTTTATGGATACCCCAGAGTGCTTCCAGATGTATGCCCTTGCAGGAAAAGAACAACAACATCCTGGTTGCCATCTGTGGTATTAAACCACAGCACAACACTTGGCCCATCAGGCCTCACATAACTTTCTTACCCTGCCACTACCTTTAACTGCATGAGATAAAAAAAAATGGATGGGGTTTAGTTATAATTGGCTTGTATGTACCCTTTTATATGTCAGATTTTGCACTCCCCTACTGAGCTTTTACAGTTGTGTGTTGAGTCTTTAGAAGAAAATAGTAACTTTTTTTCCTGAACTTCTGCATATCTCAATTGAAAATATTTGAGTGAGGCAATGAAGGTTTGGTCTCAGCTGAGAATGTAGAAAATGTAGAAATATTCTTGGCTGAAGTAATTTTAGAACTTTACAGAACTCCAAATCCAGTTTAAGGGCAGAGAGACTGCTGCTTCTGGAAAGCAATCCTGGGTGCTAAATGCCCTGTTCAAATACAAAGCTCCTCCCAAACAAAAGATTTAATAAAAGATTATTTTTCTTTAACAGCATTTTTTACAACCACTGCAGTGTATGGCACCCTCAGTGATTTTACAGCCCCCTTGTCATTGCCTTGAGGTTACTGGCCATGGTGATATTTATGGACAGTGCAGACATTGTGCTCTGAACAGAGTCTGCTCGCCAGCATCAAGGATGATTCACAGAAACGATTTTTTTATGTGATGAGATTTTATAGTAAAACAGAGCTCATATTGTTTATTAGTCACAATTTTTCACGCTCTGAACCATTCCCATCAGCCTTCTTTATTTCACTAAAACTTTACTCAGAATGATTTTTGCTTGTCGCTGTTTCAGCTGTCCTGGTATTTTGAAATAGAGATTTGGGTTCATTTTTGCCTTTTACAAGGATATTTATCTCTCTGTAGCAAATGTAATTCTTCCACCCCATCCTCCCATGGAAAAGTCTGCTCTGAATATCTAAGGTGAGGATATGGGGAGAGGGAGGAAAACAAATTAATTTTATACGACAAGGCGAATAATTTAATAAACACCAACATGGAGCATAGCTGCCCTTCCTGTGCCATGTCAGACAGTCTGCCCACTCAGCTGGAGTTGGCAGGATAGATAGAAGGAAAAGTGCAGGAAGAGAGGAAAGCTGTTGTACCAGGGGCTACATCTCAAAGGACAGAAAGGAAGAGGGCTCCTCAGCAGTCTGGATGTGCTGCAGTCCCATGCTCAGCATTTTACTCCTTGAAATTCTGCCCTGATTAGCTTGGCCATCTCCCTCTTCCCTGGCTTCTCCCTGCTTTTCCCCTCTTTAGCAGCCTTCGTTACTGACAAGGTGCAATTTCAGGAACAAAAGTAGAAGCAGCTTGCAAGAAAAGATGAAATCTTTTTTTCCTTTAGTGCTTCTGGTGCAGGGATACAAAATCTCACTTAGGCCCTGCCACATCCAGGCCTTTGTTCACCTATTAGGCTTATTTAGTCTCATTGCCCTGTGGAGAGTGTACTGCCTTCTTTCTTGCATGAGACTGCAAGAAACTCCACAGGTCAGGACCAGCTCCACTTCTGCTTGTTTTATTTCTGTGTATGGTTATTGCTTCTGGCCTGTATGGAAACCCACTGCGAGTCAGAAACCAGGTTTGGGCTTTCTCCAAAAAATAGGTCAGATGTGGTTTAACTTCACTTTCACATTGATAAAATGGCAGAAACTCTTTCCATCCTTCCCTCCCACATCAACCATCCCTTCATCAAAACCTAATCACAAGTGAAGATGTCCCCCACAGAGGACCTTTTTATAATGATAGCAACTCCATCAGCAGCTCATGGTCACATTGCAGAGCTGCTTGTTGGCAATGATGGGTTTTCTTACTCAGAGGGGGCACCTGCAAGTGTATTTTCTTTCTCTGTAATGAAACCAGGACAAAAGCACACTCAAGGTTCATGATTGCTGTTTCTTGGACATGTGATGACTTTAAAAAACAGACAGACTGGAAGAATAGTCAGAATAATGTGAATGAGTAGGGAAATGCAATTTCCAAACACAGCAGTTACATTGCAAAAGCAGCTGATGATTCATGAGCATTAGCAAAGAGTTTTGACCATCTTTTCAGATTATATTAATATTGTTATTGCTCTTGCAGTGGCTGAGAACCTTTTATTGCATTCATTACCCTTTTAAAAAGTAATACTAGGGCTGTTTTGTGGAATAGTAACCATGTGTATCACAGCTGTGGTTCTGACAATAAATAGTTTAGTGAGATGTGTTGGCTTATTCCAGCGCTGACTGCTGTGTATTAGCTCTCTGAAAATTAACTATAAAATGACACCCCTGGGTCCAGAGTCCATAGTTTTTAAAATTTGGGAATCAGTGTCACTCACGTTTCAAACAGGTCAATTTCTTTGCTTCCCTAGCTGCCAGCTGCTGCAGCTCAGTGCTAACTTATCATCACAATTAATAAACTTTCTCCAAATTGCACCTTGCCTTGAGTGACCTGGTGCACCCTCCTTTTCTTTTGGCATTATTAGAGCCCTGCTTTCAGGTTGCTACAATCCAGCTTCATCTAAAAAATTCTGTGTGTAAAGATTATTCCACAAAATGTTTTGTGTTCTTACTTGGCTTGGTTCACTCTGAAGCAGATCGCTGTGGCTTGGTTTTGCATTTTGCCTTAACCCAAATTTGCCCTCATAGAAACTGTTGACATGATTTCAGGAAGGAAAAGAAGACCAAAAAAAAAAAGCTGGGATGGTGGCATAAACTTCTCTTTCACTCAGAAACTGGGCCTAGAAAGGAATGATAAATATTTACATAAAAATTTGAATAACACTTTTTTTCTATTCAAAATTAATTTTAAACATAGTTGTTTTTTATTTCACCTTAAAAACCAAAAGTCCTCTGGTGCTTAAATCTGTAAGAAAGCATTTTACTCTAGGCCAGATTTAATATTTTGTTAGAAATTAAATTATCGTTTTCTATTACAAACAGGCCCTAAAATTAATTATTTGTAGAGTCCTGAGGAGAAATAATGGAAATTGAATACACACATTTGATGCTACTGTGTAGGGAAAAAAGGACTTTTCATTTCTGTGTGCAACACTGGTGGTATTTTTATTGGTCATTAATACTAAGTTCATTTCTGATACAGATACATCATAAAAATTCAGAGTTACATAAGCAGTCTGCAATCTGAGAAACATGATTACCATGAATGATGCTAGAACCTCAAGTTATTCTGCTTATCAAAATGAGACAGAAATGAGTGGGTTTAGGTTGTTCTAGAATAGAAAGAAAGCAAGTAATTTATATCAACTTTATACAGACCTAATTTTAGTTTCCATGACTTGAAACCAGATTTCTAGAATTGAGTGTCAGGTTTTGCAGTATCCCTTAGACAAAGGTTTCTTGAAGAAACACTTTCCTTAATGATATTTATGGATCAAGACAGGAGAGTAGATATAGCCCATGTGGTTGTTCATTGTACCTGAATGAGGACATAGAAACTCTGAAAGGAATTTGGTTTTTTCCAAAAAAAACCCTTTTCCAAAAAAACACTTTCCTTAATGATATTTATGGATCAAGACAGGAGAGTAGATATAGCCCATGTGGTTGTTCATTGTACCTGAATGAGGACATAGAAACTCTGAAAGGAATTTGGTTTTTGTAGTGGAAATGCATTTTTCCCTGGCAGCACAGAATAAAAGATTGATTTCTGCTTTGCATTATTTTGTCTCCACTTCAACAAGGTTGCAAATCAGGCTTTCTATATGAGGGTGGCTGTTCCCTGGCAAAAGAACTGAATCTGTATTGGTTGGTTATTACCTCTGAATCTTTTAAGAAGGAGACAGCTCTTGTACAGATGGTAATGCTCAAAAAATATTACAACCATCCCTAGGAAAAAATGTTGCAAAAAAGTTCACTAGAAGTCCATGAAGAAAAATGAGAATTGCAAGTATGAACAACTGCATTTGAACTAAAAAATGAATTGCAAGTCAGAGCATTCTCATTTAAATTAGGTCCTACAAGCCACCCTGATGAATAAGGTATTGCATTAAAATTATCAAAAATTCAGCCAAACTCCTTTCTTGGAAATGGGCAATTATATAAGCTGAGTGCTGAAAATACTTTTTTTTTTTTAATTTTACCATTGCAAGACTTGACTTCAAGTATTTTTTAACAGTTCATCTTGCATAGCTCAAATTTGGACTCACATTTGAGTGTAATTTTTCTACATAAAGTAGATCAGCTACTGGCAGCACTTGAATTAATGGTGGTTTGTGTAGTTGGACCATGAGCAGTAAATCCTGCCTTCATTGTCACAGTTGACGCTCCGCATGATTCAGGATCACAATATTTAGAGTGTCTTGATATTTGTATGGAATATTTAGATTCATTTTGCACTACATATGACTTTCATCAAAAAGAATCTTGAACAGATGTTGAACAGGTTATTTATTAGTTTTTTTTACGTAGATAAATTAAGAGAATTGCAACTAGTTTCCCAAGTGGTGCTTAAGATCAAAAATAAATCCTGTTATGCTTTGTCCATATCAATAATGGGTCCACAGTGGGTGATGCTTTCTTGACAGAAAAGGAAATGTCTTTGTCATAAGTTGTTTTGTGAACTTGAGGCAGACCACTGAGAGAAAAACCTAATTAATGAAAACTGACTGGAAAAGTGCCTTTGGGCCTAACTTTTCTTGCTGGGTTCAGGAGGTGCACTTTTTCAACACTTCTTCAAAATGTGTCTATGCCTGGTGAAGGTGGAAATCCCATTTCTGTTATCTTAGATGGTCTGCCAGAAATGAGTGACTTGAGATTCTGGTATGGGATCTCTGCCTGTGACAGTGCCATGCTCGTGCCCTTCACGTGTTCCTGTTAAGAGGGGCTTTTCCAAGCTAGGTGACCCTGCCTCGGATCTTCCACAAGTCTGTCAGCTTCCAGGATGTTCCCAAGAATCCTGGTGTTCTTTCTTAACAATAGCTTCTGGCACCAATGTTGGGATGATCCAGCCAGCATCCTCCCACCAGCATAGCCCCAGAACAACAAATCTGTGCTTCTGTTCTTCATTTTGACAGACGGTTTTTGGGAGCTCTTGGGGCAAATAAAGAAATATATCCCAGATGCAAGGAGGAGTGATGTCCTCCAATTTCCTGGGATAATCCTGGGAAGCTGTGGGTCTGTACTTTGGTACTGGTGCTCCTTTCTGTCCCATCTACATCCAAGCAAGTAGATGGAACGTGTTCTGTGCCAGCTAAAATCTGCTGAAAGCTGAGTACTTTTTGTTGATGTTGATTACCAGACTAAACTGGTGGCAACAGGATAGCTTTTCAAACCGGTGAAGAAGCTATCTTGAAGTGAATCTGCAAGTAGATTCATATTTTTAAGCCATTTCAGTTTTCTTCAGGAATTTGCATAGCTATCACTTCTCATTCTAATCACAAATGTGAGTTTCCTCACCTCGACTGATAAGGGCTCCTCAAAGCTGTGGTTGTGCACTCCAGTCTTTATTAAAGAAACTGCCCTTGTGCCTTTCAAGAGCAACTGTTGATCAGGAGCACCTCCTGTGTAAAGACTTCAGTTTAAGTCTTGCATGAATCTTCCATCCTGTATCTCTTCTGTAAGCTTTATGAGATGGCCTGAAATCTCAGAATGAATCTGATGCTCTCCAAGTCTTGACTCCCACCCAGGAAAAGCCAGTTTCATGCAAAATCTGAAAAGAACAGGTTCTTCTTCTAAAAGGATAATCCTGATAGTGAATTTGAGTGTTTGTAGCACTGCAGGGAAAAAAACAGTAGCAGACAAATTCTTATAGTGCTGTTTCTGTTAAGATATGTACTGTGTAAAATAGAACTGTAGCTTAAGAATCTGCTACAGATCTTCTTGGCCAGAGACTCTTCAACATCCAGTATGTTAAGATTCCCTTAATGGATTTCTGATCATGCAAAGCAGCAGCTTTGTTCTAAGTTCTGTGACTGCAGCTGATGTGATTTTTCAGAATTAACATCTTGATCAGTTGCCAACAGGAGAGTGCAGTGCAATACCTGATATTAGCAAAGGGAAGGGTAAGTTACCTACAATAAGGGGTTTTGTTTTGGTTTTTTTTCTGTTTTGCTGGAGGCAAGAAGGCAAAAGAGCCTTCACAGAAAAAAAAAAAAAAAAAAAAGGTTATTTGCCAATAACTCCTTTCCAGCAGTCTCTTGTGGAGCAGGCACTCACAGTAATTCAGTGCATTCGGCTTTACCTTGGATATGGACAGAATAATAGGGGGTGGGAGAAAGTAATGAGAGAGCAGAAAAACAAACAACTAACCAAACTACAACCCCACAAACCCACTGAATAAAATATCACTTCTATTGATTTATTTTGTAGAATATTGTGGGATGTTGGGATGTTTAGTTCCATAATAGGGAAGAATGGCAAAATGGATCTGCAGTTCCAGGGGGAAAAAAAATGGGGGGAGGGGGAAGGTGGTTTTTATCCACTAGTACAATTCTGAAATGCACTAAATACAAGTTGTATGGGGTTAGAAGTTCACTGCAGTATGCAAACCATAGTCCTATTTAAAGTGCATCCTCCATTACAGCAATGCTGTCTTGTGGAAAAACTACCTTCCCTTTGGAGGACAAAGCTGTGGTATAATTAAGATAATTATTTTTTCAATGGATGTCCTTTATCTTATTTTTCTATCTAGTTGTGGGCTTTTTAACTTGGGAAATCTTTTAGAAGTTGCTAATAAGAAAAACTGAGCAAATGTTGGCTGCTGAAATGAGTGAGCTGAGGGGTGTTTTTTGCTTAACTTGGCCCAGTGGGAACAGCTAATAATCTAGTGTATAAGAAAGACTCCATTTCTTAAAGGCCGTGGTCTCCATTCTTAATGAAGTGTCTGTGCTGGAGACCTTTTCTGAACCAGGCTTTTATCAGATGCAAACCATAAAGGCACCAGCTAGGCAAGGTAGCTCTGGCTGCACTACTTTTTATCTCTGTACAGCGAGTGCTGTGTGTTGGAGGAAAATCTGATGCTGTCAGTACAGCTTCACATGGCTGCACTTCCCACCTGCCCCTTGGAACCAGGAGGGAGCTGGTGAGTCATTCTGTATTTTCTGGCAGGATCTGTAAAGTCCTGGAGCTCATGTTGTATGAGCACCACGAGACAGGGACCTCTCTCAGAGCCTCTCAAAAGCTTCACATGTGTTAAATTCTTCCTCTAAACCATGGCAGCCCAATTAAGAGCTTTTTGTGCATTATCATTTTTGATGGCTCCTGAGGTGAGGGCTTCACACCTTGTAGCATTTCAGGGGGGCAGCGCTGTGCAGGTTAAGAAGTGCTGGTGTCAGTAATTACAAGGAGGAAAATAGCTCAGCTGCTTGGCTGCCACGTGTGTCATTGCATGCTCCATAAAGATGATGGGGTTTGCCTGCTGCTGTGTTCTGACAGAGCTCTGTGCCTGTGTCTGCTGCTCTCAGTGCTGACATCTTGTATTGTACCAGAGCAAAAAGCTCTTGTGCAGGAAATGTTCACCTCTCTTTAAACAATACCTCCACCTGAGGAAATGTTGTAACACATGCTCCTTGTGATCAAATTTGCAGTCCTTTTGTGATGCTCATAATCCCCAAACCTGCTGCCGCTCCACTGGGATATTGCTGCAAAAAAAATAAATGTACAAAAAAATCAGGGATTCAGCGACAGGCAGCACTTGTTCTATAGTGGTTAGGGCTGGATTAGGTGCACCTTATAATGTGTCAGGAAACGTAAAATTGCCCAAACCTATGGTGTATTTTTGCAAAGTCCCCAGATGCTCGTGTTATTTAGCTGCTTTGGAAAACATTGCCTGAAATTTTCATCTTGGGAGATAATGTACTGTTGTTACATATTGTGTGTCAGTATGAAAAGAAATTAAACTAATTGCCTTTTAAGGCCCAGTGACTAGCAAGTTTTGTGCCATTTTTACATGTCTTCACGGAGCACGTGAGCACCTGTCTCTCCAGTGCCATTTACCAGGTAACTCTGATTTTTATCAGGCTGTCAGAAAAGCCCTCATCTGGGATTTACTGCAATAGAAGGCAGGGAGACTAAAATTAGTCCATTTACTTCCCTCAGCCACTTAGCCACATTGCCACTGCTCTCTCTCCAGTTAAATGAGGTCAATCAGCTTGACAGCCCCCTCCCCTCCACTAAACCTTTAGTTGAGGAGAGCAGTTCCAAGCAAGGCACGGAAGGTCAAAATCTTGACAGAGAATTAGGCACTAAATGTCTGTGGGGCCGTGTGCCCTAGTTAGGGAAAGATTTGCTGGTGACTCTGCCAGCACCATGTCTTAGTGCACCCACCAACCCAGGGACATCTCCCTCAGCTAAGGGAGACTTTTCCTCCCGTAGTCTGGGTTAAACATCCTGTCTCAGCTCAGCCATCCTATTATCTCTACCAGCCTGATCACATCACTGCTTCCTGTCAGGTATTTCCCATCTCCACTCATGTCCCAAATCTGCCTGTATTTCTCAGTGTATGATTGCTCATGTTGGCCTCAGCTCATAACCCTTTATCTCCTAATCTTTCTTGCCTTTGCGTGTGATCTGTTTTGCCTCCTCTTAAACTTGTCATCTATAAAGCAAGAGTCAGCTGGGTATTATGAGGTAAACAGGAGTGTATTACATCTCCATGTTTTCAGGCTGAAAAGAAAGTGTGATGGTCTAAAGCACCACACAACCCAAAGCTGAGAGTCAGAGCCCCAAAAACAAGAGATTATCTTTTCAAAAGGGATAAATTCAAAGAAAAGGAAATGCATCTTTCTTTCTCCTCTCTGGTTTTCAAGCATCTCAGAGTCACACTCTGGGGTTCTATCCCACAGCAATGCACATTGAAAGCAAGAAGAGAACAGCTGAAAAAAAGCAAACCTGAAGTTTTCATTGGCCTTCCTCGGCACATACTTTAGGGAAAAGGCTTCATTAGGAGAGGTGGAAATGTTGCCAGTGCAAAGGATCAACATGTCCTAGGAGCATGGAGATTTCTCCATGTGTTTTCTGAACATCAGACCTCAAGCAACTGTGTGACCTTAATCTCTGTCTTGAAAGCAGAGCCCTCCTCCTGGCTTAAAAATCTAAGCAGGTAAACAAAGCTTAGGTATCCCAGAAGCCACTGTAATGTGGCAACTTTTCTAGTGAAGTCTCTTCCTAGCCCCAGGAGCATGCACAGGACTGGGAAGAGAGGTAACAGAAGTAAATATAAAATAGGTTCATGTCCTCTGAAGGAAAATTATAAAAGAGGAATCTTAAAAGTGTCCTAAAAATTATTTTTAAATTAAATGTGAATTTCCATTTCTACTGAATCCCCTCAGCTCATGAGTCTTCACATGGCATTTATTCTTTTCTTTGTTTATTTAAGAAATAGATTTTAAAAGAAAGCAGTAATTTTGAACTTTATTCTTAACTCTAAAGGGTTTCACTTAAAACCTGGTTAGATTCAATGCTTGCACTAAAAATAAGCTTGGAAAAATCAAGTTTACAATGTTAAGTATTAATTCAATTTGCAAATATGTGCACAGTCTTAAGGAGCTTATCTTGGACAAGACATAAAACCTGACTTCTCTTGTAGATGTGAAAAGAACCAACAGTTTTCTCAGCATTACTGCCCTAAAGTAAAACAAGTACAGGAAGACAATCAGCCAGTGTAAGCTACCTTTTGGCCTGCAAAACTTTCTCTGCTGGGCTGCCTGGCCTGGCTTCCCTCTCTGCCAACAGTGGCAATAAAACAAAACAAGCCTCCCATCCCAGTTACAGGAGTGGCTGCCTTGGGTTTCCAGCAAGGGGGAAAACTCTGCTGTCCCATTCTGCAGCTGGCTCCACTTCCTGTGGTGCCATTCACCTGGAATTGGAAGCACACCACCAGAAGTCCCAGGCCCTGGTTAGAGGCTCCTTGGGCAGCAGGAGTGGGGTCACCACAAGCATGGCCTTGTGCTCCACACGTAGATGGTTGGGGTGTCTCTGCTCTTCTGGAGGCATGGCAGTGGAGAGAAGGTGAGTGTCAGAGTGTCACTGCGTCACGCAGTGCTGCTGCTGGCCCTCCAAAATCTTTTAGCTGGTACAAAGAGCTTTTATTGAGCCGGCAGGGTGGGTGAGCTTTTACTTTTTGCATCCACCTTTGCCAGAGAAGGTGATGAGTGGCTGGTGCAGGCTCTGGTCCAACAGAGCTACAGCTGAAGGTGCCCCTCTCCAACAGAAAAATGCTGTGCTGGGGATTTAGTTCCAGTTTTTCAAAGAGCTGGCTGGAAAACAAACATTCTGTTTCAAAATGGGGAAAATAAGAAGCTTCAGTATCTGATTTTTTCCAAAGGTTTGCAGCTTTCCTTAATGCAGGCAGATTCCTGTATCTGATTTTCCTGCCCCCTGCAGTGCCTTCTTAAAGTAAGGATTTACTTGCAGGGGCAAGAGACTCTTATCTCTGTCTCTGGCATGACTTCTCTACCTTATAACCTCTGTTTTAAAGGAGATCTCACTTTCAGTCCTTACTTTGAACCAGGCAAGAAGGATAGGAGCCTAGTCTGCCTACATCCTATATGTACAGCTTGCTCTCTGAAAAATTTGGTCAGAATATCCAGTTTGACCTAAAACCCAAACAAAAAAGGGAAGATTTGAAGGAAAAAAACCACTAATCTTCTTAGTTTATCATTAAATCAGAATTAGAAACTACTCTTAAAAAAAAAAAAAAAAAGAACCAAACAAACCTCACTGGAATCTGCCCAACTTTAAATATCCACATAACAATCTCCACGTAAAGCTCCTTCTACAGTCACAATCCCCACAATCAATCACAGCCATATCTTTATATCGGAATGTTCCTAGTATCTTTTTAGTTTTTTTTTTAATTTTAATCAATTGTCAGGGTTTCAATACATCTTTATCAAAAAAAGGTATTTACAAAACTGGAAAAAGCCCCTGCTCCTCCTTTTTTGCCAGGAGAGGAAAGAATCTGACATTACCTCAGGATTCTATTTTTTTTATCTATTTAGCCCCATCTGCAGGCTGTGTCCATGAGGTGTGCCATACATATCCTTGATGTCTCTCTTCAGTCAAGCATTCCCAGGGAGAGAGGTATCCCCTGGAGCTTGTCTGACCCAAATTAGGCGGAGAAATTGCAGCTAAGGACAGCTGTGTGATCCAAGGTGTGAGTGGTGCAGAGCTCAAGGTGCCAAGTGGTGCTGTAAAGGGCTGGGAAATGCTGCAGCTTTGCTGGTAATGTAGAGAAGGACCTTAGTTCTTTCTCCCACCCCTCCCTTGTGTTCCTGGCTGCTGGTGCTGCTCTAATCCCTTCAGAGCTGGAGAGGGGCTGTGGTACTGCCCATGAGGGCCATGTCCCTTCCAGTCCCCTACAGATCATTGCTTTGGAGTTCCCCTCCGGGCCAGTCCTGCCCAGAGCTTGGTCTTGCTGGTAACCCCAACGTTGTGCCTGTGTTTGGGAAATGCCCGTGGCCAGCAAGAGAGAGGCTGTGCTGCAGCACAGGGCTTCAAAGCTGTCAGTGACGTAGAGACTGAGCAATAGAGTCAGCCAGCTGCTTGCTCGGGAAGCCATGGCTAATGCACTTCCACATCTGCAGCCTTTTCCACCTGTCATGTAGTCTGCCAAACTGCTCTTTTCCCTTGCCTTCTCTTTCCTCCACACTTCTCTTAGGAAATCAGACAAATATACCAACTGCAAAAAGGAACAGAGAGACCAGGAACTGGGTTCAGCCACTGCTTTCACCACTTACCTGAGGTTTGATCTTTCCATTCCTGCTTCATGGCCTCTGACTCAGCTTTCTGCTCTGTACCAGCAGAGTGGTAATACTTGCTGTTAATAAAAATAGTTTTAAGACTAGATACTTTTAGAGCATTGACATAGGGCATTCCTGAGATTTGTCAAAAGTTATGACAGCTTCATATAGAAATTCTCCTGTGGAAGAAAAAGACAAATATTTTGAGAGGCTTACAAGTCAATGTGATGATAAATCACAGGATCTTATTTTCCAGACTGTTCTGGTTTACCTTCTCTCTGTTCCCTACCTGGGGGCTGCGTTACAGCTTTGCTCCCAGCAGTTGCAGGCAGCTGCTATTTGCAGGGGGGGAACTCCTGTGGCATTATTTATGGCAGCTCTCAGTGAAAGGACAGTGATTTACTGTATGCCATCTTCTGCAGCTGTGAATTTGCACCATGGTGACAGGGACATCCAGTGGAATCCTGATCAGTGTGACACAGAGGTAGAGAAAGGTGAACTGGCTGGGTAAAAATGAAAGTCTGTTAGTATCCTCCTTTGCCCTCCCACAAATAAACTTTTACTTTCTGGAATTTGGAAATTAGGGTTGCAAATAGCCTGGCATTCATGCTTCCATCTCTCCTGCCAAACAACTTCTTCAAGGAAAGTCAGGATAGTCTTGATTCTTACTCTAAAATTGGGTGACCTTTTTTTATATAGGTCCTTCTCTTTTGCCTCTCCTCCAAACCCCACATCTGACTGCATCTACTCTATGTCTGACTCCCCTTACTAGGGAGACTCTCTGATGAATTTGTCACCAAACCTGCCCTGTGCTCTGACCTGCACAACATGCCGAGTGGCAGCAAAAGGAGCCCTTGCCCAGGAGATCTCAGGTCTGCCTCTGCCTGCAAAAAGGAGCTCACTTCTCTATGCTACCAAAAAAGAGCTGCAGAATTTGACTTCATGCCCTTGATCTTGAAAAAAGATACACAGATCAACTGAGCAGGCTCATGGGCTTATCCAAATTGAATCTCAGTGCCAAGTCTCTTGGTTTTGACCTATGCTATAAAAGTGTTAAATTTCCTACAAAGCCATTGGCATTCTGCACAGGGAAATGATAGAATAACACCTGTGAATGCCTTGCATTTTATTTCTGGGGTTATTTCCTTCAACCACAGTTTATCTGGCACAATGCACAGGAAAATGATGGGATGTGTTTTGTAACATTACACAGGAAATCCTGGCATTGCCTTCTCTCAGTAGCAGTGAACCATGCCAGTCAGCTGTGGCATGGTGTCACGGGACAATGAGCAAGCCCAGCTTAGTGGCCCCTGTGGGAAGCTGCATGGGAAGCTGCTTCATGAGCTGTGTCTACTGGAGAGGGAGTAAAGGGATAAGGAGGGAAAGGTTCATTTATTTCTCCCAAGATTCCTCCTCTGAGGTTTGCATGGTGGAAATTGCAAAACTGCAAGTGGGATTAAATAATTCCATAAAAGACATGACTATAGGTACAATAATGGAGGGCAAGCAAGCCTATTACCTGGTCTGGCTGACTATGAAAGATTTTTGCTCCAAGGCATCTGCTGTAATTGAAGGTTTGGTTGGTCAAGCTGTAGAATACTTTTAGGGTACAAGTGATGTGTGCTGTCATTGCTATGCAAGCTTATGTTTCCTTCTCCTATTCTCCTGAGCTGAATAGAACATAACCTTCAGGTCAGTAATCAGTGTGTGAATAATATGGACCTACATTTCAGGAGAAAAAAGGTATGAGGTGAAATGCAAAACTTCAGATCTTCCTGCTAGTTCCTTTCTGCTTGGCTTCCTCTAGCAACAAAAGTAATGGTAGGTCTTGATTGTTCTGCATTGTTCCAAAGCACTAAAATCGAGAGGCAAAAAAAACCATTAACATTACACATATGAACAGGTACAGTCCTTGCTTATTGAAATGCAGAGGGGACCAGGGGACCTGATTAGGCAAATTTTATGAGACAAGAATACAGCCAAGCTCCTGAAAAACGGCAACATTACCAGGGAGATGCCTTTATTAACAACAGAATAAACACTCAGTCCTCCTGCAGATTGTTATCCAGATTCAATGGCACTTGGTTCTTATCAAGACACTTCTTCAAAACACAGAAATCTCAGTGTGATCCTTCAAGCAAACACCATGCTGCTTAAAGCCTGATTCCCGTCATGCAAAGTAGCCTGCAGCCCCTCTGGACACACACAACAGTGGAAGGTGGCCAATAAACCATGAGTTCTTAACTTTCCTAAACACCAGTAGCTAGCAGGGTTTCTGTGCCAGGCTTTTTCACCTCTCCACATTGCAGATAGCCCTGGGAGAGGCCAGGAAAGGATTTTGATCGCTAGGGAGTTCTCCCGTTGGCAGAAAACCTACGGACACAGAGGTGGCAGGCTGCCATGCTGATGCCTTCCTGAAAGTAATCACTCAGTCTGGTGAACAAGAGCAACTTCCTACCTTATCTGCCCATCCATAAGAGCAGCAGGGCTGCAAAAGGCCCATGGATTTGTGCTGCACACAGATTGAGCAGAGCACTGCACTCAGGCAGCTTCTTGCTTGCAAAATTGTACTACTTTATCTTTCATAATCATCTTTTAGGAGAGGTTAAAACCCTCCTTTGGGGGATCAAAAAATGATCTGAATGCTCATGGAGGTAGAGACATTTATGATCTCATGTCTTTGAGGAAGTCTTACCTGATGCAGGTTGGAAGGTTTAGTTTATGTGTTATTAATTTAGTCACTTATTAAATTTGAAAATCAAATAACAAACTGATTGTAATGTCTGCCACCCAACAGGTCAAGTAGGGCAAGTAAGCAAAGCAAGCCCCAAACCAGCCAAGGTGCCCTAAGCGATATTTCCAGGGTGTCCATCTCAGGCAGATCTGTTTATAACCTGAGCCAAGCTAGTGTTAAAAGTGTGGTTTGATACACGTTTAGCTTTAACAGCAGAAGTACAATCCCTCAAACCTCAAGGTGCTTTAGAATATAATAATAATATTAGAATAAGAAATACCATTTTTTTAAGTATAACCCAATCCATTCTTCAGTGCCTCTGGTAAATTCAGCAGGGATTCTTACAATTTCTAGGCAGAATTGTGGCTTTTCCTTAGGCTTCCCTGGATAGCCTCTATACTGCTGTGTGTATTTGAAGAGTGTTCATTGGTATGACCTGAGGAAAGGCTTTAAAGAGGGAATGTATTTTAGGGTATCTCTAGAAATGGTTCCTCTATGAAATGCTTCTGCTTGGGAGAACAAATCAGAGTAATGAATTAAGTTTTGGAGTAATAATATATCCTATACAATAATCTTAAACATTTTTACTTTCATTGTCTCAAGGACTGTCTGGAAAATCTCCTCAGTATATCTCCAAATGTATAAGGTTGGTTATTGCAGTGTTCATGTACACAAGTAGTGGTTTCAAGCCTCAGTGTTTTTAAAACCCTGTATGGGAATGAATCTGGGAAGCTTTCACCACTGTAACCAAGTACCAAGAAGATAAAAGCATTTGAGGTATTTTTAAATGTCATATTTCAGACACAAAGAGTATTACTGTGATTTGATCTTCAGACTCTGTATTTATCTGTCTAGCCTCTCCTATTCTATCAACAACTCTGTTCACCTTGGAGATAGCTATAAGCTATTGAGTCAGGGTCTCTAAAATCCAAATTAGGATATTTAAGCCAAGATATTTAAATAATTCATATAAACACTATCAAAAAGGAAATTTTGACTGTTTTGTTTTTAATTTTTAAGGGCTTAAAAAAAAGCACTGTACAAACAGTTTAAAACATGAGAGAATCATCTGCCAAATATTTTTGTCATATTTGCTTAGGTAAATAGCAGATAAATGTCAAATATGCAAGGGCCACCTAGATCGCTTAGCTTTAAAAAGAGCTGTTCTAGACTGTCACTTCAAGGGACTTAGTGTAGCTGATGTGTCTTCTGTTTCTCAAAATATAGATGCAGGTAGTTTGGATAAGAATGAGTCTTTGCACTGCCTGAAGCATGACTCCAAGCAAACATGATCATGTTCAGGTTCTTACACTGAAATGAAAGATCTTTTCCTGCACCCAATAACCCAAATACCACAGTGTGCTTAAGGATGCTGCTGACATTTTCAACCACCCAAGGTGTTACCTTTCTGACTGCAGATAGGCTCTGGGTCTCCATGGGACTCCTTGCTTTTTCTTTCCAGCTCTCTTGAGTCTCTTCCATTTGCTTTCATTCTGCCTCTTGTCAAGTCATTGGAGTCCAGTTTTGATATTAGCAAATACCATATTGTTATAGCTGAAATAAGTGCTTGACTTCTAAAGGTAGCCTAAACATATACAATATATAAAAAATTAAGTTCACTAGTCACCACAATTCTTAAGATCTTAAGATGTTAATAATTTGGATTTGAATGTAACTGCCTCTTAGCTGAAGACAAGGTTTGTGTGTTCATCCAGTGCTAGGTCAGGTTCAGTGAACTAGTTTATTTATACTTCTCACAGCACATCAGCAGAGGGTCTAAACAGATTCATTAAAGCTATTCTTTATGATCTAATTAAAAATAATTCCTTAAAAGAAAAGATAAATATTTTAGTATTTCATTTTGATGTCTTCTTAATGCCAACTTTTGGTGTTTTTCTTATTGCTTTGTGTCCAAAAAGTCTGAGAATGCACTTGGAAATAGTAATTGAGTCTAATAACTGTTGGCATCACAGTCTTGGAAAAAAAACCAAGTCACCAAGTCAAACTAAAGTGTTTGTTTCAATTGTTTTATTTCTCCTTCTAAGCAGGAGAACAGTTATTCTCATAACTTGTTATGAGGGGCTTGTTATCCACAGGGCTTCTCAGGCAGGGGTCAGCTGACAAGAGACACTGGAGGAAATATTCAGTGAGGTGAGAGTTGAGGGAGAAGACATCTAAGAAGTATGCAGTGGCTGAAAGGGCATGTTCCAAGCCTTCCATTTTTGTTAATTGAGATGTGATTCAGAAAAATGCCGCTTTTGTCACAGCCCATCAAGAAGGGCTGGAGCTCCCAGGTGTGCTCTGTGTTGGGCTCTGCTATCTGAAATTTAATGATGAAACTCCTGCTGACTTTGGACATTGGGGTTTCCTGATTTTGTGTGAAATTATTGGTTAATTGCAGGTATGAGAGGATCTTCTGATTTACTTACATACTGCTTGAGACCTGCAATTCAAGTCCTTGAGTAGTATACATGTAATCATAAATTCTGCTCATAAAGCCACAATATCACTTCTGAGCACCTCCAGTGTTGCAGGGGACAGTGTGAAGAAAATGTAAATTTAGGAAGGAGTACTGTCTTTCTGTCCTGTGGCAGTCCCGTGCATCACAGCTGGTCTGTAGATCTTGGAGGCAACTTTGGAAGCACGAGCAGTTAGAAAGACACATTTCCCAGGGCAAACCAAGGACAGGGAATGCAGAGCTGTCCTAGTGGAGGGGAGCACACCAAAGCCTGCTCACTTCTTCTGCAGACTCCACAATCTGTCCCTGTTCTTGCTTTTGGCTTATGGTAATGAAAGCAAGAGGAAAATTAAGTCCAGGGTGTTCATGTGGCCATGAAGTACCGAATTTTTTATAAAGCTTAGTGACTGTCATTTTTCAAGTAATTTTCTAAAAGAGGGCTGGAATGTGGGTAGTGCACAGGAACCGATGTACCTTGAAAGTACATTTCTTTGTTTTAATAAGGCTGGCAGTGTACCGTGACTTGCCATAATGAATTAATTTGGTGTTTACCATAACAGCACTGAGCTTAATGAACTCATCATATTTATGCATCTGTCTGTAGATGTTCTCTTGTCATTTGGGATTTATAAATAAGTACTAATACTTTTATCACCACTTTCTCCTGAGCAGGGAAGTTCTTCACAGTGAAAGGCCATTAAAGCTCACTTCTCTTTTTCTGTATAAAAAATAAGCAGAAGATCTTTAATAACTTGATTTTTATCTTCATGTAGGTTTCTGAATTGTTAGTATGTACTCAGCAAAGCTGTTCAGCTTGAACAAAGCTATTGTAGAGCCATCCTTATCAAATTCCACCAGCCCTATAATAAATAGAGTTAATATCTCATTTTACTGCGGGTGCCATTTCATTTAAGGTTAGCCTTCTGTATTTGAAAGAGAGTATCCATGTAAGTTCAACAGATTTAAGTAAAAAGAAGTTCTCTAAATTGAACAAAGTGATACTAATTTATGGCATCCAAGTGATGAATGCTACATCTTTGGAAGGTGATGGTTTGTTGCTGAACAAGACAGAAGGTCAGCTGCTTTCTCTCTTTTAATGTTGTTTGATATGCAAATCCTTAATGCTGAACAGCAGCTGTGGTTTACTACTACTTCTTCTGTCATTTCTAGAAGGCAAGATGCTTATCCTTGTTTCTGTGCACTGCCTTCCTACTGACAGCAGTGTGGTGCCGAGCACTGCTGAAGGGCACATCAGAAGGCGGCCACCTGCCTGCCCTCGTGGGCCTCCAGTTAGCTGGGCTGAAATCTGCTTGGAGTCCCTGCCATAAAACAGGCTTTGCAGCTGGACCCACGGGCACTCTTTTGCTGGGTTAAGTGGTGGGAATGGGTGCAAAGGGAGCGCTGCTTCATCTGATCTGGCAGCATTTGGCTGCCACACAAAATTTCCTCTCATGGAGCCCATGATTGGCAGCTCATTAAAAAGCTGGCTTAAAAAAAAATATCCACAGAGAAAAACAGAAAACGGTCTCTTCAGAACCAAAAATTCTCACAGATATCAAGATCTCTAGTCGAAGGAAGGGCTGGTATATCTATATTATATAGATATAATGATCTCTGCTTCCAGGTACTTTGCTCATTTTGCAAGCTCTCCCAACATCACTTCATCCACTCAGGAGCAGGCACTGGCAGTGTTCCCATCTTTCTTTCAGCTCAGGACAAAGAGTTCTGCCCTACACCTTCCCACACATCCTTTTTATGGCTGAAATATGATGCTATAAATCTTATAAATATGATTTATGGCATCAAAGTCAAGGCTTTGAGCATAAGTATGTATCTCCTGACAGGCCTCAAGGATGAGGGCAAAATATGAAAACTCACCAGGTCTCAGTGAGACAGTGAGGTACCACTGAGATAAGAAAGGAGATGAAAATGACTCCAAGAGTCTCCTACTTGCCTCTCTCCATTCTTATTTCCCACCTCCTTCCCCATGAAGAATCAAGCCAGGCTAGGCACCACAGTGCCGAGCCAGCCTTCCAGGTGGCACCAGTGAGAGCTGCTCTGCTGCCAAAAGAGGAGCCTGCTTTGCCAAAATCTAAAGCTTGCTCAGGGAGATGCAACAGGAGCTGGCATCACTCCACTTATTGCAGTGAATAGGAAAGATTTATGCAGTTGCTTCACTGGAATAAAAAAACCACAAACACTCCTTGTAGGTCCCTACCTGTCTACTTTGATAATTGAAGGATGCTTACAAACCAGCTTAGTTTTATATCTTGCTTGAAGAGGAGAACCAAATTCTGCAGACTTTGTATCAGATTTTTAATAGAAAAGCTCCAGTGAGAAGGTTTTGCCGGAAGAATGATTTTTGCCTAGCCACTGCAGAAGTTACCAGAGGTTTTGTCACTGCCTGATCCCATTTACAAGCACCAAGTGCTCCCATGTGAGCCCCCTAGGAGCCAGCACAAGGGCTGGGACCGTGGCTCAGGCTCCCGAGGCAGAGCCCACCAAGGTACTCAACTAAAGCATTTTTATTTTTATTATTTACATTTTTCCCTCCCTTCAACAGTGGGCATTCATTACATTGGCTCTGCAAATTTGCTTTCTGTAGCAGTCTGATCTGCTGACTAGAGCCAAGCACCTCATCACATCCTCTTCCTTATCAGTGCCAATGGGGAAGTTATCCCTCTGGACAATATGTTCCTGCATATCCATGCAGGAAGCTGATACTCAGTGACCTTTGACATCCCAGAACATGCACTGGCATTTCCAATATCATTGTAAATGGCCTCTCATATCTCATGCTCACTACTGATAGCTGAGAATGAAATTAGATCAAAAAAGGTGTTGTCACAGAGGTCTCAGTTTCGGAGCATTTGTGACACCTTGCTATCATATTAAGTGAGGGTTTTTATCTGTGGGTATTTTGGAGGAGTAATTCCATTTCACTGCTAGCAGCAAAGTATGTAGTTACTAAGTGGAATCCAGCCCTATTCCCATTGATTCATTATGATTTGTTCACATCCCTGTTAGATTTGGAAACCACTGGCAGCTTAGTTTTCTGTGTTTATATCCATGAGACATCACTCAGCACTGTGAATTCAGAGCCAAATCAGTTAAAGTGCACACAGACCCTTTTGATTGTGTAGCTCAATAAATTTACATCATTGCCTCGAAAAATGTAACTCCAACGCTTTGCTTGCTAAAGAAAAATATATTTAAGACCTGCACTCTATCCATAAGCAAGGTTTAAAGGTCATGGTTTTTGGACAAATTGGATTATGTCACTATAAAGACTTCTTTTGTAAGCTTTTTAAGAGTATGGTATTTCAAAACATCATGCACCCTGCTTATTAATTTCCACTGGCTTATGTCTCACAGCACTACTCTGTACTAATAAGCAGGTTCAAAAGAGCCAAGGCCATTGAGGAAAAAGTTCAGTTGTAAAAATCTGGGACTAGGAAGGAGAGGCACTTGCTGGAATTATAGCATTGGAAGATCATTATCATTCAGAGCATTTAGTTAATGCGTTATTACTTTAGTCACTTATTAAATTTGAAAATCAAATAATAAACTGCTTGTAGGGTCTGCCACCCAACAGGTACGTCTTTATTAGAGTATCGGGGAACCCACCAGGAGCTGCGGCAAATCCACCTATTTTTATGGAAAGAGTGCCATCGTGTGGGAGCCTTCTTGCAGCACGCAGGGACAGCAGCCCCGTGTGCCGGCGTGCCGGCTTGCGAGGAACCTCCCTTCCTCCTTTGTTTTTCCCGGAATTTCCGTAAAAGCGCAATTTTCGTTTCTGAAAATGAGCGACAAAGATAGGAACTTTCTTAACTCGGAACAAGACAGAAGTGATAAATCTCCTTAATATGTTAACTATTCTTTTGATTCTGAAACGGAGTGTTTCTGAAGCCTAACAGAAGCAGTATCTCCCTCTTTCTCTGCATGCCATTAATATTGTTAGATATTAGTGCTCTTATCATTTCTCTCAATATATATTTGATCCCTCAACATCTGTTTGCAGCTGCACTTTTACAAGGCTTCATTATAAGCTTTCCACTTCTTGAGCTCTCCCATGTAATGATACCATTACTATCCCCAATTTCTACTTCCATTTTTTTATGTTTTCCTTTAAAAAAAATGAACTTATAAGTTACATCCATAAAGAAAATTGCCAATAATTACCAGGGGTACAATTAGGAATAAATCTCTGTTAAGGAGCAAGCCAAAGCTCAGTATCTTTATGCAAATGTCTTTTGTTAAAAAGATGTCTTGTGTAATCAGGAATTATACTGACAAGTGAAGAATCATTTAATTAATGTGAATAGCGCAATCATTTGGATGGTTCTTTCTATTCCTGACTGAATAAAAGAGAAAATGGCCCTGCTCAGGGATTAGAGCCGCTGCTGGAAGAAATAAACCCCATGGATGTTGTTCTGTTACTGCCTTGGGAAGATAGTACACGTATGTTTGGATTAGGCATTGAAAATTAATTTCCTATTACTCCACAAGAATATATACAAAAGGGTTCTGTTTATGCTGGCTGTCTGCTCCTGCTAACCACTCAGAATGGAATATCTGGGCCAAAATACTCGCCTAAATCCTAGTACAGGATTCCAGGGCAGTGAGAACCAGAATTATGGTGAGGTCTTTCTATAAGGACTGTATGCCATGATCCAGGGTAGTGTATGGACCTTGTTTGCAGTTGCAGAGGACTAATCTGGTCTCCAGTTCAGCCCTTTGTTTAGAGCAGGTCAATTTGCTCTGGGTCTTTCCCACTGGGTCTTTGAATTTCACCAGGGGTGGTGATGCCATAAATTTTCTGTTCCACTGTTTAACCTCTCCAATTCTCTGCCTATCTGGTCGGAATTTCTTATCTTTCAGTTTATCCCAGCTGCATCTCCTCCTGTCACTGGGTCTCTACACACTCCCAACCAGCAGCTGCAGGCAGTAATGGCAGCAGTCCTGCCTGCAGTGCCATCCCTCCAAAGCTCATCTGCACATGGGTGGCTCATAACAGCTATTCAGTCTCTTGCAACAAACCAGATTATCCTCCCATCCTTGAGATATCCCTGCTCCATCAGAAAGCTTCAGGGTGAGGCTTCTCTAAGTTGTCTCTGGGTTTAGGAGAAGTCAAAATGTAGTCCAGGCAACTCTGACCTTGAATACCTTTTCCCAGGGTGGGACCTTTAGTAATGTACTGTCAGCAGGCACTGCACAAAATTAGTTCCACTTCTTACAAACTCAAAGCTACTTGAACAAGGTGGTTCTGGCATCCCTAAGGACATGTGTATCACCTGTGATCTGTTCCTTTAGGGCACTGTTCCCTCTGGGACAGCACAGAGGTGGACAAGCTATTCCCCTCTGAACGCGTCATGGTCCCAGCCACCAGGCATACTACAAGGTGGGAAGTGGGAGCTCCCTCCAGACCTGTGCTGGGATTTGTCAAGCTGGTGGCTCTGTCAAGCTTCCCATTCCTGGCAAGACCACAGCACAAATATGTGGCCATTTGGGTGTGCCATATCAAATTAAGTGGCCTTGGGGACACAACTACCTGTTGAAGCAGCATCAGAGACTGAGTCACTTCTGCACAGAGCAGCTACCCTGTGGGCCCCAGGTACATTCAAGCTCCCTTCTGAGGCTGATGTAGATCACTGCACTGAGCTGTTGTGGTAGCCCTGAGACAGTGGGAAAGTTTTCCTTCCTCCTGCAGTGCACTACAGTCTCTCTGTAGCAAGATCCCAGACCTCTGCTGGTTTGTGTGCACTTGGACTTTTTTGCATGCTGTGTCAAATGATTGCAGTAGTAATTGTTTGCCTTCCAACACTGAAATAAAAACCAAATTTATTACATGAAGAAAAACCTTTCTATTGTTTTATTCTTTTTAGGTGTAGTCATTTAATTTTTTATCTTGGATAACCAGAGGCACCCAGCTGTTACTCTAGTAATTTCTGAATGCTTCAAAAAAAAAAAAAAAAAAAACTCTCTCCTCAGAAATAAATGGAGTAAATATGAAAATATTCTTCCAAACAAAATTCTAATTTCCCAAACATTTCGTCCCACAGGAAGTGTAGTTAAATATGTTGTCCTTGCAAGCTGCCCAGGAAATATTTAGTGGCAGGTTGGGTATGTAGGTCCAAGGACGAGTGAATTCCACATCAAGGAACCTTCCTGTGGAACCACTTATCATCAGGTTGCATTCTGACATTAAGCAAGATTGTTTTAGGTCATCATGGACTGCAGTAAGATGGTTTTGCTGTCTCTACAAAGCAGAAAGTGTAGGTAACCCAATAAAGATCAATTTACAACAACGTTGTATGTAACTTGGTAAATCTGAAGTGTATATTCCTTCTGATTTTTTTAATTGAAATGTCTCTCCTGCAGTGATTAGGATGCAAAATATTGTCAGATATCTAATGCACTATGAAAGTCTGTTGACTGAGATTAGTAAAATCCAATTGAGAAAATATAGTATGTGAAGTAAAGCATCTTCACTGAGTTTGTTAAAAGAAGGAAAGAGAGGTTTGTGTGTGCTTTGCTGTATCTGGAGTGGAACACAGATACCCACATGCTCAGCCTAACAGGCAAGCCCATACCCAAACTTTCTTTTCTGGCTAAATCAGTCTGTGCAGGTTCATCTGCTGCTTGGCTTTCCAAGACACGTGGAAAAGTTGCAGGCAGTCAGATTTACACCCTCACACTCTCAGGTGCTGCTGCCCCACTGTAACCCCTGACTCTGTGCTTTCTCCCCAAGGATTTTGGAGCTGCAGCAGAATGGCGACATGGATGTACTGAAGCATAAGTGGTGGCCGAAGAACGGTCAGTGTGATCTTTACTCATCTGTGGATACCAAACAGAAAGGAGGTGCCCTGGACATAAAAAGTTTTGCAGGTGTTTTCTGCATCCTCGCTGCAGGGATTGTCCTATCCTGTTTCATTGCAATGTTGGAAACGTGGTGGAATAAAAGGAAAGGCTCCCGGGTTCCATCAAAAGAGGTATTAGACCCTCCATTTCTCCTGGGGAATTTTCATGCACCCTAAAAATTGCTGCCTTGACTTTATAGCACTAGAGAGGGTGGGGAATCAAATTCAGAGATACTTCATTAGCTTCCTGATTTTTTTAAATAAATCATGTTCCTCAAAAATCTTTCTAGCTATTCTTTCTAGAAAAGCTTGAATAAAAATAAATGTATATTCATGATGTATAAATATGCAACTATTCTGAGTAAAACACAATTGTTACTTGTAGAATAGTACATTATTAATACATCATTATTCAGTTCATTGTTCCCATTGGTGACAGCTAATTCTCACTAGGTGTCTTGGCTTCTTCTTGAAAATTACGTCCCCTAAGCTCAGTGGCTGAGTGTTTTAAAATACATTTGCAAAATGTACCCCTTTAATCGGCTGTTAGCTTCTTGAATAAGCTTGTCCCCAGTTTCAGAAACATTAAGCTCTTGAGATTCCATGAACTTCAGTTCTTGTTATTTCATCTGAAGTCCAGGGAAACAAGACTACATTCAATTTTTCAGGTTCAGGCAAGACATATTTTTGAAACCTGGTATGGGCTTGTTTCAGAAAATCTTGTACAGATGCCACAGAGAAATATGTTATTTTACACCTGAGATGAGTTTGCTTCTACACCTGCATGTGTAATGCTTTCCTTCCTGTGGTAATCTACCTGTCCCTCTACCAGCCATTTGAGCCTTGTGCAACTTTGCACCAAATTTCTTATATTCATAATTAAGTTTTTACCTCTACAAAATTCTAAAAAGTAATTAGGGACAAAATGATTTATTAAAATATCCTTGGAAGCAACACCCAAACCTGAACCTAAATAAGAGCTTTAATGTAGCACTATCAAATATAGCTTTTCTGCCTGTGTAGCTTAGGCACATCTGTGTAGCTTGTGGGGTATTGATGTTAATTTGTGTGCGGTGGTCTTGCCTTCTCTGCAGTTTCTCCATTGTGTTTATTCCTGCTAATCTAATGCTGTCTAATCAGGCAGGATTAATTACACCACCTCATTAGACAACATTGGCACTGATGTTAAAATACATTTAATCTTTTCTTGCCTGTTTTAATTCCCAAGTTTTTTTTTTTCTTTTTTTTTTTTTTTCTTTTTTGTTCAAGATCTGGACCGGACCATTATTAAAAGGAAAAAAAAAAAGGAATCTCTAGTCTTTAAATTGGGTTTCTCAGGAATGGAAACCATGTAGTTTCACCTGGTAAATTATTTTAAAACCCTAAAATTTACTTGATTGTTGTTTACCCAAAGATTCAGAACTTCATACTTTATCTGGTGCAAAACATGAAAATCAGTAACAATGGAAAAGAAAAAAATGCCAACACAGATATTTTACACAAGTATAAAATTTTCTGTTTCAATTTTCAAATGCTGAGAAATTCAAGTGTGTACTTTCCACAAATGGTATAATTTGGCCTCCTTGATCTTTATTAAATGGTCATTAGCTTAGCATTGAAACGCTCATCTCAACGTTAAATTGAAAAGCTTGGCTCAAAACTGAGTTTAACGTGGACATATATGCTGAATGTCCCCATTATCCTTGATGTGGGGGTCATTCAGCAAAGAAATACAACTTAACTAACTTTCTTAAAATTCATTTTAGCTTCCATGAAATCCATTGGCTCTTCCAGGCCACTAGTCCAGAATCGGGGGTCAGATTGGGCCAGTTTGTGGTCAGCAAGCCAACCCTTTTTCCTGGTGGCTGCCATCTTGTGCTCCAGAATGCAAGCATTTATACTGAAAAAAAATTGTCTAATGGTTGCGAAGATAACATTTCGGTCGCGTGCCAGAAGTAACCCATTCACTGATGTCTGCCTGAGTCTGCAGACAGCCTTAAACAGTAGCTCTGAGAGAAGTATGAACCGCCCCACTAATCTCAATGGGATGTTGACTCTGAAGCCTGATGATAATTTAAATGTGAAAACTGCTGAATATTTCACTACTGATCACACAAGAGAGAAGAGGAAAGATCATATTATGGAGATATGCACAATCTTACTGTGAGTGGGTCTCATTTTGGTGTATCGATTGGGTGGAGATTGGGTTGTGGGCTAAGCATGGGAGATTATCACTGCTTATATATTTTCACTCGTCTGACCCTAGCCCCAAATGCATCTCTGTAAAAGAAAGAGGACTACTTTGAGTTACTCTCAGAGGCTCAGAAACTATGAAATTCCAATCTTTTCCCGATTGGCGTTTTAAATTACAAAGTATTTGTATGTTTGGGTTTTTTTTCAAAATTAAAAGCAAACAAAAAAAAACAGAAAAAAAAAGGAGAATATTTAGGACTGTCCCTCAGAGACATAGTCATGACTTGCACACGCTAATCGAGCCTCTGTATATTTCTTTAGCTTCTGATGTGGCCCCAGTTCTCCTGCACTCATATGGAGCTCCAAATTTTTTGAGGAGATAGCGTTTGGTGAATGCGTTTGGATTTGATGTCACCTGTGTGGTTGTTATGTGCATCCATGTCTATGTCCACCTGTGAATAAACGATAGACAGAAAGCTAAGTCCGAGAAATGAGCACTGCATTTTTTCCTTCCCTTGATGAGCTCCAACCAAAGCCCTTGTTGTCAGTGATCATCCAGTCCCTGGGAGATCCCTAATGCCCTGTTCCCTTCCCCTTTCTCCCTGGTTTGTCTCCCTGTCCCTGCCCTCGGAGGGTGCAGTCCTGGAGGGGAGCTGGCCTCTCAGTCTCCTTCCAGTCGGGCTCTGTGTTCGGCGTGGTGCCAGCGTGAATGTTCAGTGATCCATTCTGCTAAGTAGATGAACTCCTGCAGTTTGTTCTAGGTGTGGACTGAGTTCTTGACTTCATTCCTAGAGAAAGGAGGGATCTCAAGCCCATTCGGTATACTAGGAGTTTTGCCATTGATTCAGGGAGCTCTGGATCAAGCTAGTCAATGAATTTCAGTAATCAAGGCTGGAAGTCATCAATGCACATCTATCGGCTGCCTAATTATCCTCTGTGAGGTCCTAGAGTATGAGATATTTCTAGTGGCCTGGAAGAGCCAGTAAATTTCACAGAGATTAAGGTAAATTTTAAGGTTAGTTGAAATTGATTTTTGTTCTGAATGAGCTGTACTACTTAGACTGAGGGAATATCCCTGTACGAGTGTACTTAATGCTGCTTTGAATTAAGCTTTGCAGTTCAGCAGAAATATGTATGTACAACACAGGTGATTTATTGGGTCACATAGAGTTTTCTCCTCTTTTTTAACTTCTATGCATTTAAATTCTCAATTATAACAAACAAACCTGTTTAACTGTATTCTCTGGGAAGAGAGATTTAAGAAGGAAAAGGGACAGAGGTAAGAGAAGAGATGATATAAATACATCAGGCTGCCTTCTCACCCACAAAAGTATGATTCCATCAGAATAGATGGAATTGCTTCTTTGTAGGTGAGGAGATAATTAATCCTTATGTTGGCATTGTAATTTAAAATTGCCTGGTGTACTCCTTTCTGTTCAATGTCAATGAGTCACCAGTGCTCGGGGTTTTTTCTGTGTATGTTCATCTTTTCTATACCACAATTTACATTATAAAGGCAAAAAGGAATCTGAGAAGGTCCTAGCCCTTCCTTAAACCCTGAGAGGATGACAAAGATGGCAACCTGATCCCTCAGAGCCTCCCATGTTGACATCCAAAATTAGTTCTCATTGCAGAGTTGAAGAACTGGCATCATTCCAGGCATTTGAGATTATGCAGTTTACTTTTATTCAGCTGTTGCTAGTCTAACCCACCTAGCTCCGAGCTTGCCTTTTCCTGAAAAGCTACCAGTGGTGCTTTGAGTTTTGTTGTTTGGATCCAGGGTTTGAAGGTAGCTGTGGTGTAAGGGTCTGCCTCAGTTTGGCTTTGCCCACCTGGCATCAGGTGGTGGGGGAGTTCACTGGTGACATTCAGGACACCGTCAGCCAAGAGCCAGCTCTAGTCAGTTGTGCCTTGTGCTCCCCGAGCAGTGCTGATCACCCTGTGAAACTTCAGCCCAGCACAAATGGCGATGGTGAGTGGTGCCTCTTGTTTTTCTCATTCCCCAGGATGACAAGGAGATCGACCTGGAGCACCTCCACAGGCGCGTGAACAGCCTCTGCACAGACGACGACAGTCCCCATAAACAGTTCTCCACCTCATCGATTGACTTGACCCCACTGGACATTGACACTTTACCCACACGTCAGGCACTGGAGCAAATCAGTGACTTCAGGAACACTCACATCACCACAACCACCTTCATACCAGAGCAGATCCAGACTCTGAGCCGCACGCTGTCTGCGAAAGCCGCCTCGGGATTCTCCTTCGGCAGCGTGCCCGAGCACCGAACTGGCCCTTTCAGGCACAGGGCACCCAACGGGGGCTTTTTCAGAAGCCCCATCAAAACAATGTCATCTATCCCTTACCAACCAACTCCTACCCTGGGCCTGAATATTGGTAGCGACCCAGACCGAGGCACCTCCATCTGAGCATCAGAACAAGTTTCTTCACTGTTTCTTATTTAGGACTCCCTTTGCAAGGAGCAGCTGTAATATTGTGGGACTAACATGGATGTAACCTTTCTTCTTTTCCTTATTTTTTGGTTTTGAGGGTTGTGGTTTGGGGTTGGGTTTTTGGGGTTTTTTTAATTTGTTTGAGGGTTATTTTCTCTTCAGGGGTTGTTTTGGGTTTTTTTCTTTATTTTATTTAAGAATCATAATTATTAGTAGCAACTCTTCCTCCTCCTCTTCTCTGCTTTCACAGTCTGGTCTCTTCTGCTTCCCTTTATTCTCTGTACTACTTGAATCACTTATTCTTTGGTTTATCACCACGTTAGATTTTGGTTACTTCAGGCTTTTCATATACTTTAAATATAGGAAACAAGCAGCGATTCATGCATAGGAAAACCCTGAGGATTACTTTACAGAAGGGCATTCGCTCCTCCTCCCCCACCGCCTTTTTTTACTATAATTGCAATAACTGAAGTATTTTTCATGTACTCCGCTGCATCCAGTCAGTGCTCCACTGCTCTGCGTCCTTTTAACTGTGGACCAAAGGCAAACCCTGCAGTTCAAAAAATGGAAAATTAAAAAAAAAAGGTAAAAAGAGAAAAAAAAAAAAAACAGAAAAAAAAAAAGAAAGGAAAACAAATGAAGTTCAAAGATCATCAGGCCCCATAATATAAGAATGCAATTTTGTAGGATTACAAAAAGCCATTACTATGCCAGTAAAGACTACAGTTAAATCTACTTTTGCACTGCAACAGTGCATATGACCTTTATGTGATTGTACAGTGTTAAAAGTTTTTCTTATGTACAGTAAGCTGTATCATATGGCAGAAGCCTCTGTTGTGTTAAATAAATTAGTATCTCATACATATATATATATACACACATATATACACATGTATGTGTGTGTATATATATATATACACATGTATATATAGCTATAAAATGGCAGCCGTTGCTATTGCAATTAATTTAATAAAGCTTTAGTAAAAATGTGTTGTATACAAGAGAGATGTACAGTGCAGGGTGTCTTTTCATTTAGAAAAGGCAGGTTGCTTTAACATTATTCTGACTTGCATCGTTTGCCAACAGAGCATATTTTATACTTTTCTATTAGAGCATCCAGGGCAATTTAACATTTGTACCTAGATGTAACTCCTTTGGTTAGGTTTTGCATTGGCTTTTAGCATTCTATAAGGCTAATCTTGATAATTTTCCTTTTAATTAATTAAACAAATGGAACACTCTCTTAGATATACCATGTTCATGAACAACTGATATAGCTCTAGAGCATTAAACATGGATCAAAGGTCAATAAATCCTTTTCCAAGTCAGCACAGTTAATCAATACAATAATGGTGTGAGTGGAGGAAAAAAAAAAGCCCTCAAGATACACAGATGTGGCCTTAATTATAATCATGTATTGTTCTAAGGGAAAAAAATATGAACAGGCACCCAGTTTAACCCTTTCTCTGTTAAGTTAGATTTAGAGGAGCTATGTATTTTTTACATTAGTGCCAACTGTATAAAGCAAGAAAAAGAACAGCAGTGAGAGCAAAACCGGTGCCCACTTTGGCACCAGCTTTTTCAAGTAACACTGTTACCTGTTAGAAACGTAGGAAGAGCTTTCAATTTGTAGTCCTTAAACTAAAAATGCGGTTAAGTAGAAAGCAAGCAGTTTATCCTGTGAGTTTTTTGGTTTGGTTTTCTTTTTAATGCAACCATACACTTATTTTAATCTAACTCATTCTTTGGCTAAGATTAATAGGAATCAGCCTATGTGATTTGCGTTAGGATAAATTGAAAGGTATATTCTTCAGATCTATTCTATTTTGATGCTAATTCTGTTCTGGGGGAGCATCTTGTACTGTCACTGTTTTTTGTACTAAATCTTCAAATATTGTCTACTGTGTAAGGCAGAACGAATTCTTATCGTGCAAAAGGCCATTTTGTTTCCAGGGTAGCAAGTGTCTAAAAGCATGCACAACTTGCTTCCCCCTTGTAACATTCATGAACTCATTCACACTTCTGAGTAAAAGGAAAAAGAGAAAAGAAAAAAAAAAAAGAAAATTTCTTTCCAACAAGATACGTAGGGACATACCAGATGTTGCAGTGATTTTAGCTATTAAAAAAACCTGTTAACCATGTACAATATTTAAAATAGGCCTATTTTGATGTGTTGCCTATTATACAGATACACAAAACACTTTTTGGAGGCCTCAGTTACAAGTGGCAGAGCTTTCTGTGTATAATTTGTCTAAATAATTTGTCTAATAAAATTGTTTTCTAAACTTGCGCTTCCTGCTGTTCAATTGTTGAGTGCTGTGGGATTTTCAGCCTATGGCAAGGTAATGTACTCATGGATTTGTTGCACTGCTACGGAAGGGTTTTATAGCCCATGGAGATGGGATGAGCTCCTCAGGCTGCTGTGAGTCAGCTCAGTGAAGAGCACCTGTTGAAAACACTGAGGTTTACCATGTTTATCAATATTAAGCTTAGGTTTCAGAGAGCATTTATGAACAGCATTTTGGAGAATAAGTGTAGAGTTCCTTAGCACTGACATGTACAAGACATTTTTAGAAATACTGCATCCCAACTTCATCTGTTTTAGTATCATGTAGGAGTTTTCTCAGAGCATGGCTTTTATTTTTATAGACTTACTTTTTGCATCTTTATTTGCACAGAGGTTAATTTTCTCTGATACTGGACATATATTGACTTAAACAAAAGTTTTAGGGTGAGAGAAGGTAGGCCATATTTCATTCATGATGGCTTTCTCAGTCTTTAAGTTTCATTAACATTTTAAACTAATGACCTAGTCATTAGCAAGCTGTGCTGCAATAACATCAGCCATGACATTTTAACTTGCAGCATCCAAAATTTACCTCCTGGCTTTTTACATTCAGTGTATTTTATTCACTTAAATAATATTCCTGACCTGTTACAATTTTCTATTAAGCTTAGCAGGCATTCAGGGGATCATTCACCTAAATAGAGGCAACATTACATTCCCAAACAGGGAAGACATTTTAAGATCTGGGTTTACTTCTCATTACCCTACTTTGATCTGACTGGACATAAATTATATTTATCTTACCCTGAGTCAGGGACTGTGTCCCTGTCACATTCACAGACACACTTCTCTAGAGCCAGGTAGTTTTACAGATATGACAGATGTACTTTCTATAATGGGCTACATCATGGTGAACCCTATGTGACACTTCCCTTTCTTTACAACAAATTCCAGGGAAGTGATAGTGTCAAGGGTTTTTGCTGCAGTAGCTCCACTGGAGATACAAGCCAGCTGTTTATAAAGATGAGTTGTTTGCATGGTATCTGCAGTTTTATGACCTTTTTGAGATACCAGCTACAAACAAAAAGTGAATAGTGGAAGAAAACATGTTTATCTGATTTCAAAGAATCACCTAGAAAGATGTTTCTATTGACCAGCAGTGAATACCTGGAGATAAATAGTTCTGCTGAGCCAACCAAGTGAATGATTGCAGCCCTGAGGGACACAGCTGCAGCACAACCAAGTGCCAAAGTCCTCTGTGTCTCTCTCTTGACTTCACCAAAAAAAGTGCTAGGATTGTTTCCCTGAACAAATCAGATTTTTCAGAGCATCTTTTTCTCTTTCTTTCCTACTTACATAGCATGCTATGAATTTATGAGAACATCCTTTCTGTGAACACATGCTGGGTCACTGCAGCTTACTGGAGGTTAATGTCCCCCAAAAGTTTAATTTTTTAACTCTGCTCAAAACTGATGACATGAAAAGTAAACCAGCTTCCTTTGTGCATGCTCGTGGCTGTAGCTAACAAAAAAAAGTCTCCAAAACAAAAAAGGCATCACACCAACACAGCCCTGCTTTAACCATTTTTCTCTTAGTACTCATTAATGTTTCCTCTTCACTCTGCAGAGCTGTTTGGAAATAAATGTCAAAACCAAGTCTCTCCCCCTTAATCTGAGTCACAAACAAAATTTTTGATAAACACTGAGACACGAACACATGCATCCATGTGTCATATCAACAGCAGTGGGCAACTGTGAAGACATCATCACAATCTATCACCTTGTTATATCTCACCCAAGACATCACTCATGAGGTCAGAAAGAGAAGCCTCCAAAAGAAGGTCAGAGCAAGGGAAGTGATTCATAGCTTAACAAATTCCTAAACATAAAAATTTTACCAATGCCTCAAAATTTCAGGAACCAAGAGCTTAATTTAGAAAGAAAATGCTTTTCAAGAGGTGTAGTTATAAATATAAGTATACTACTTATCAAGACTTACAAAATCTGTGCCCCCCCCCCCCCAGTCCCATTCATCACAGTGGTGTAATACTTTCTGCATGCTACAGAACTGATTTCTGCAACATTTGCCAAAAAAAATCACAGCTGGAAAACTAAACTGTTGAGGTCACACCAGTTCACTGCTGTAAGGGGAAAAACAAATCTTTCTGGGACCAATAACTGCCATACCAGTGGGAAAAGACAGCTACCTGCAGCTCAGCAAGCACAGGACACTCCTTCACCATGACATCACAGTTCAGTGCTTCTGTAGCTAATTATTCCTACCAGCACTAGTAAGGCCAACATTTCTTTCAGTGCATGATAATTTTTCCGCTTTCTCAGAAAAAAGTAAATATTTGTGTCCCATTTTTTGTTCTAAGGGGTTGATGCACCAACACAAGATGGGAAAACGGAGTGCTACCCAGTGCCAAAACAAAAGTTAGCAACAGCTTTATTTGCAAATCCAGCTATCATCCATTAAAAGGCTTACCCTCCAAATCAAAATAAAGAGTCAAAAGGCAAGCCCATTATTTAATTAAATGTTTTGGGACTGCATGAGACAGTCATCAAGCTCCTGAAGTAACCACCCAGCTGCAGGTACTTCCCTAGATTGTTCTCCAGTCCCCGGGAGCATCTGAGGTGGCAGTAAAGTAAATGCGAGCTTTTGGGGTATGTGTGGCCAGATTTTGGCAATGCTGGGGGGGGTCGCTGCAAGGATGGCTTCTGTGAGAAGCTGCCCAAGGCTTCCCCCATGTCCAAGAGACCCCATGACAGCCAGCTCCACGAGGGACCTGCCACTGCACAAGACAACTAATGGTGTTAGTTATTAAGGGACAACAGAGTTAATAAGGGGAAAATGTTACTGCCCAGGAGCAGTTGCCAATGGGAGATAGAGTGAAAGGGGGTGAGAGAAACAACCCTGCAGACCTGCAGTCAGGCACAAAAAGGGGGAGGAGGTGCTCCAGCCACTGGGGCAGAGATTCCCCTGCAGCCAGTGGTTTAGCCCATGGCGAGGCAGCTGTGCCCCTAGAGCCCGTGGAGGTCCAGGGTGGAGCAGAGATCCACCTGCAGCCTGTGGTGAACAGCACAGCAGAGCAGAAGAATGCCCAAAGGAATGCTGTGGAAAATACATGCTGGAGCAGACGCCTGGCAGATTCTGTCAGGAGAAAGGCGGTATGAAGAGAGGAGACCACGCTGGAGCAGGTTTGATGGCAGGACTTGTGACATTGTGAGGGACCCACACTGGAGCAGTCTGTTCCTGGGGGACTGCACGCCATGGAAGGGACACATGCTGGAAGAGTTCATGAAGATGGGAGGGACCCTACACTGGAGTAGGGGAAGAGTGTGAGGAGTCCTGCCCTGAGGAGGAAGGAGCAGCAGAGACAATGTGTCATGAACAGACCCCAGCTACTGAGGGGCAGGAAGGTAGAGAAAATCAGGAGTAAAGTTAAGCCCAGGAATAAAGGAGGGGTGGAGAGAAGACATTTTAAGACATTTTGCTTCTCATTACCCTACTTTGATCTGATTGGACATAAATTATATTTTTCTTCCCTGAGTCGAGTCTGTTTTGCCAACAATGGTAATGAGTGAGTGATTTTCCCTGTCCTTAACCCAACCCCTGAGTTTTTCATTATATTTTCTCTCCCCTGTCCAGGGGAAGGGGAGGGATGGAGTAGCTTTGGTGGGCACCCAGCATCCAGCCAGGTACAGCCTCTGCGAGGTGCAGCAGGCAGGTTTGCTTTCACAGCCCCACAAGTGCCTCGTGTTACAGCCCCCCAGGTGAGTTCCCAGTGTCCAGCTCTCAGCCTCTGCTCTCTCCGCGTCAGTTGTTTGTGCGCAACCCCTCCACCTCCATTGGGACCTCAGCACCAGAGCCGTGGTGGGCTATGGAGAACAGGAGGAGAAAGGAAACAAGGATTTCTTTTAAGGCAAAAATCCCTCAAGACACACACACGCCTAATTTGAGGGTTCACACCTGGCTACCCGATAGGTCAGCTGAGCTTTGCCTGACTTTTCCCTCCTTGTGGGGCTGCAGCAGTAGCTTTGATATACAGGGTCCAGTATCCCAGTCCACCACAATGGTACTCCTGGACTGGAAATATCATACCTCCTTCTACATATAGAAAAGTGCTGCACATGAATCTAATTGTTGTTGCCACTCAAAGAAGGACTCAGAGGTGTCACTGCCCTAGATTGCAGAGGGACCCTCTTTTCCCACTCGGCACAGCCAGAAGATCCTGACACAAGCATTTTTACTTAGAGTGAAAAGGTGGTAAATATTATACAACTGCTAGAAACTGAAATTCATGGCTGGGAAAAAAAGAAAAAACAAAGCAACAACACTTTTTTTTTTTTGTGGGTTGTGTGTTACATTTGCTGCACTCTGCCAGTCTTGCTCATGTCCCTGTCAAGTGCCAGGAAAAAAAAAAAAAAGGAGGAGCGGGCAGCTCTGTGAGTGCATTGTAGCCCTGCCACCGCTGGTAAGCTTGCCTTTCTCCCCCACTGGCCAGGGACATGCTTCTTCACACACACAGTGGGGAGGTCTTGTTTGGTTTTGAATATTCCCTGGATATGAATATTCACTGTGGGCCACAGTAAGAGTAATCACAGCTGACCCATGTTGTTACTAATTAATTCTTTTGCTTACACATGGGGAACGGGAGAAAGAAAGCAAATACTGTGAACAAAGCTAATAATGAGGTTACTTGCTAGTCCTTCTATCTGACACATTTTTAAGGAATGGTCTCTGCAGCATGACAGCAAACACAGCAAGAAATTGATGTAGTGTAACAGGAAAGCAAGTTACTTTATGAAATAGTGCTCAGGCAACACTGGAATGGTTTGTCTTGCTCTAACTTTTACAGACCTTTCTGAATCATATCTGCTGTTGCTTGGATTGGTTTTACGTCTCCCCAGGTTTAGGAGACTGCAGATGAAGTTTTCTTACCTCCTCCCTGCCAACAAATGGAATTTCACAAACCCCATTATATGATTTAAAAATTATCCTGTCAGCCTATCTATACAATACAGAAAGTAGAGCTGATATGGGACACAGGGAGCTTTGTTTTTCTTGCATCAATATAAAAGATAGGTAGGAGTACAGGAGATACATCTGGAAATCTGACTTTTGAAAGACACATTTATTGTCTTCAATAAGTATCACTGCAGTTTTCACTTTTTAAGACTTTCTACATTGTCTGATAAATATAGGTCTATCCATATGTGTATTAAGTCTGCTGTGTCTTACATGAGTTGTTCAAAAAGAGAAAACATCCATAAATATTCCTAAACATTTATTCCATAAGTATTGACACATAAAAGCAACTTTTCCTTCCAAAACTTACAGCGAGTGACTTATTATTCATGGCATTACAGCCAGAGGGTTTATTATCCACGGCACACAGTAATTCACTGGAGTGTATAAATAGAAGTTAACCCGGAGCAGTCACATGAATTTATATTTCACGGGGCGAAGCCATGTGAGGAAGTGGCAGGTGTGGTGCATTTGCCAGCAGATCTCCATCCATTGCCACGCATTTCATCTTCCTGAGTTAATGGTGGGCACTTACAAAAAACAAAAAAAAAAAAAGTCCTAAAACCAAAACTAAAACAAAATAAAACAGAAGGGAAAAAAAATAAAAAATAAAAAATAAAAGAAAAGTACGGGGGGGAAACACTGTTGTCGCTGTTCAGAAGAGCAGAGGAGCTGCCTGAAGGAGCGGCGGTGCCGGACCGGTTTAGCGGCGGGCCCGGCCCGGCCCTGCCCGGCGCCGCCCGGGCGGTGGCGCTGCGGCACCGCCTCCAGCTCCCTCACGGCGGCCGCGGCCGGGCCGGCGCTTGGTGCCGCTGGTGCCTCGACGGGACCGGCGGCTCTTGTCCCCGAAAAGTGCCCCGGGGGCGCCGGCAGTGGCCTTGCGGCTCCCCCTTCACGGGGCCGCCGTTCCGGGGCAGGGGAGGGGGCAGCGCGGAGCCGGGCGCGGCCGCGGTGGTCCCGCGGCGGCCGGGCAGCGCCATTTCCCGGGAAACGGGGCGAGCCGCGCCGCTATGTCGCCGGGATAATGGCGGGGGCCAGCGCCCTGTCACCCCTTGTGTGCGCTTTCCAAAGAGGAGCCCGGGCGTGGCGAATGGGACACAGACCGCCATTGTGCCGGCGACACTTTAATCGCCCACACCTACAATATTCAACCTGCTGCCGGCAGCGGGGCAGCACCGGGGCGCACGCCCCACCCGACGGGACCGGGTGGTGGCCTCGCCGCTGTCTCACCAGGGCGAGGCTTTTGGGGGCACCTTCAGTGCCGTGGTGTGGCCAGCCGTGCCCACCGAGCACCACCAGAGCAGGAGCCCCGCGCCTGGGGGACCCATCTGCCTGGGAGAGGTGGGAGAGAAATGCCGGCATGTCCATCCCAGGCGGCTGTGGCAGGGCACTCAAGGACCCATGGAGGCACCAGGGTTTTGTTCAGCAAAGCAGCTTTGGCTGAACATTGCTTGTGTGCTGCTTTTCCAGGGACGTCATCTCGTGCTCTCACTGGGGTGTGAAGGCACAGCGGTCTACGGCACAGATAATTCCTCCTAGCACGGGTGCCATACCTGTGCTGGAGCAAGAGGTGGGGATTTCTGCTTCACGAACCAGGCAGAGTGGGATGCTGGTTACTCCTGCCATCCCTCCCTCCAAAACCGAGCTTCTTGGGTTCTCACTGAGCTCATCTGTGTCCCCGTGTATGAGAGGCATACACCCGGGCTACCGTATGCGGTGGGTTCCTGATGAAAGCTGTCAAGCACCTGGCCTCAGCAGGCCATCAGCTGTGTCTAGCTTCACCTTCTGCCTCAACAGAGCTCTTGCTCACTGCAGATGAACACTAGGCTTCGCCCTTTGGGAATTTTTAAACTGTTATGGAGGTCAAATCATCCTGCACGCCTGAGAAATAGAAATGCTTGTAAGTCTCCCTCCCTCTCCAGACTAATCAGCTCTGCAGCTCAGGGCTATGCCAGAGCTACAGGTCTTGCTGCAGTCAGGGTTTTGCAAGCCTACTACCACAGGACAACTGCTTCCCAAGAGCTCCAGGACTGCAGCTGAGCATTGCTGCTTGAATGAAACCCATAAGGACACTGTCACAAGCACTGCAAGCAGCACTCTGCTGAAGCTGTCTGATGTCTAATAGACTGGGAAGAGTCTTCTGCATGGCTTGGAATTTTGAGGTGCCCCTACAACTTAGTTCTCTTTAATGCTTAATTTTTGTGTATGTCTTTCTCTCTTAACCCCATGAAGGGGAAAAAATGAATGGTTCTGCTTTTTTAACAAGTAGAAATTCTTAAGACATCCTAATTTACAAGGTAGTGGACCAGCTGAAGATGTCTTCAGAAAGGTTTCTTTTCACAGCCTTTCACAGGGGTAGGTCCTGAAAGCTCTGTTGGTGCTGTGTTGTGTTGGAAATGGATTCTTCCTAGAAGCCGTTTGATCTCAGGGATTAAATGAGAGGTTTTCCCATGAATGGCAAGGTAGTACTTTTTCTTGGCTGACAAGGTTTTCTTGGGGAAATACTCAGGTCTTAGGGATTGATGTGAAATGTTGATCAGCACCAGACTGTGTCCATTCACCTGATTTTCTCCCCTTAGAAGGACCCCTGTTTTCCATGTTGTTTTGGCTTCTGTGACTGTAAATATTTATTCTTCACATTTTAGGAACCTTCCCTCCTCAGGAGACCCGCAAAGGTTCAGATTCTAGGCTGGCATTTCCACAGCTAAGAAACCTCCTTCAGGGACTGGGCTGCCTGATTGCCAAGAGGTTTGTGGGTGATGGATGTGAGAACGGCAGATCGGAGGCCCAGTACAATTGAAGCAGCCCCCTACAGTCCCAGGTTACTGCTCAAGTAATGCTGCTGTTGAGAGGCAAGGCAGACTGTTTCAAATGTTCATTTTTTTTTCCTCTTGCTTACATATCAACTATTACTTTTTTTCTCTCTTGTTCACTTATATGTTACTACTATGCCACAGAGCCTGCAAGCTAGATTTTTCATTTATACCTCAAGCTATGACTAGATTATTTTCCCAGAGCAAACCTTTATAATTGTCCTTTGTGCAATGCTTAAAGTGACAGTGAAAAAGGGAATGCTGAGGCGATCAGTTAAAAAAAAGTAAATCTAGTGCCAGCAGATCTGGAGTATTTACACTCTCTGGGCTCTTGTGCAAGAGACCTTGAGAGCAAGAGCAAGTGACCAGATGTGATTTGAAGGAAATATATTGTTTCTATTGATGGATTAATGTTAATTCTCTGATCTTAAACTAAATGAAGTATTGATCATATACTGTAAAACTGTTGACCATGGGGTAATTTTGTTGCTTAAGTGCTTTGTACTAGTAAAACATATCAACTAGCAGTCTAATGAAAGCATGTTAGAAAGCACTTGTTCATAAAGCAGGGTCATAGTGTTCTCTTACTGTTCAAGAGTAAGTATAAGGAAGGACCTGTGGGTGGTGCCTGTGAGCATGCACAGGCCCTGCAGAATTGTTCCTGCTGCAAAGGGTGAACAAGATACACCTGGAATAACATCGTTGTTCGAACTGTCCCACAGCTGAGAAGTGAGTTTGGTGGGACTGAAGGCATTTAGCAATTTTAGTGGAACCTCCTTGCCAAGCTGAATACAAAACAAAAAAGGGTTTAAAACAAAATGATCAAAGGAAAATTATTATGGGTGATGCTTCCTTATATATGAAGGTTTTTATTTTAAAAATATAAGCATAAATTAACGTTTCAGTAACAGCTGTATACATTTAAATAAACAGGCAAAATGTAGGTACAAATTCCATAGATAAGATTTCCAACTGTATCACCAGGCTGAATTCATTATGCCTGACAATGGCCCCAGGAGGTAGGCAAGTATTGTTATACCAATGTTTTGCATTTCTCTTGGAGGCAGTGGAGGTACTTGCACTAGAATTAACTGTACACAACTGCAAGTGTCCACAGGGTTAGCCCTAGAGCATAGATATTTATAGAGGTAAACGTCACCAAGAAATGGGAATTAGTTTTACAAACCCTCCAAGCAAATGGCATTGGGTAAGTGTAATGATTTGCCCAGGAAAATTGCTCTGCAGAAATGAGGGCACATCTGCTTCGGCAGCAGTCCTGGTTGTCCCGAGTGGAAAGGGGCAAGGTTCAGAAATGTGATTTCCCCGGTACCTGGGCTCTTGCATTCCTTACAGTCATCACTTCTAATGTGTATTTAAAACACATTTGACAGTAAAGCATAAGACACTGGTCATAGGAGGAGCCTAAGAAACATTTGCTGCTGGACCCTTTTCTGCTTTAAGCAATCTTGCTCTGAATAAAGTAAGCATGAACATGGACACTTTATTTGGGTGAATAGTCTGATGATGCAGTCCATGAGACTGAAAATAATTCAGCTGTACATTGTCTTGTGTTTGTAGTAGCTCCTAGGTGGGTTTGCCATCCCAGGGAACAGGCCAGCCACTGGGAGGGCAGAAATCCCCTTTCCCTCCTCCTGCAGGAGGTGTGGGCAGGTTGCAGTTGATATTCAGCGAAGATTACCTGATCTCAGTGAGCAAGACTCACACCTTGGTCTCTTATCCACATGTGGGTTTTATTGCCTGAAGACCAGGGGAGGTACAAAGAGGGCTGCGTGCCCCCCTCCATGTACTTTTCAAAAGGAAAGGAGAGAGCAGGAGAACACATGGGGAAAGGGAAGGAATAAAATACTTTCTGACCAGTGGTGATGCCTGCAGAGAAGCTGGCTGATCTTGAAATGGCATTGAATGAGCAATTAGACTGTTGAGTACAAACTGAGGACTGACTCATGTGCTTTGTGTGCTTTCAAAATGTCTCTGGCTGTAATGATAGAGGAGGCTTTTTGCAAGTCTGCTGTCCCCCCTTTTGTAACCCATTTTTCTGTAACACTAGTCCGTTCCTGACCCCGAGTTGCTGCCTGGGCTCTTAAGTGGGCTGGGGAGGGGGGGAGAGGAAAGGAGGACGGGGGGGGGAAATATGCATAAAGATATGGGGATACGTTCAGTTTGTTTTCCTCTGAAAGCTTTGACACTTGCTTAGAGCAGATTCATTTTCAAGGCTTCCTACATTCCTGCTATTGTACAGTAAGTGTTTCAGACCGGTGTGCCTGTGTTTCCGACTCCCGTGAAGTCCCCTTTGCAGCAGGGCGTGCCTCGAACAGCTTCAAAAGAACCAACTTCTACAAAAGAAAAAAAGAAACTCAAGTAGGCTTGAACATACAAAGAGAGGGAGAAAGGAAAGTGAAAAGGGCCGAGCAGTGTTGAATACAAAATGAGTTCAGCCAGCCCCAGGAGTTCTTCATCACTTACATTTATCTTATTCTGGGAGAGCAGAGCTAAACCCAGTGCTGACATAAACCACCCTTTGCCTTTGACTTTGACTCTGAGTGTGTGCACACGCAACAGATACAGGCATATAGAGACCGCTGGATTTCAATGAAATTTTTTTCCCCTCTGAGCAGTGGTGTTGGTGGGGAAAATGGCTTTTTGTGTGTGTCCTTTCAAAGGCAAACTGTGGAGCAAGTCTCAGATGCCTCCAGTTTCAAAGAGTGCATGCGCTCACAAAACAAGCGCTTAAAAAATAAGCAGCTGTTAGTGTTCCCCAGCCAGGAGGTTTTCCCATCGCAGGAGCTGAGGTATTGGTCCGATCTCCCCGGTGCTCCATACAGTCACTGAGGTACTGCTAAGGGAAGTCCCCAGCACCTGACAGCAGCCCTGGGGTATCCTGAAGCCAGGGTCTTTCCGGGGCATCACCTTGCATCCACATGAGAGGCTAATGGGATATTGCTTCCCTCTGTGCCCAGAGGCCAGTGGATGGTTTGTGGGATGGAGGACTGGGCTTGCTGTCAAGCAGACCAGACAGCCAAGCATCCCACCAGCCTGGAGGGAGATGTTTAAGACTTCAACACGGCACCAGCCTGGCTCTCCCCATGCTGAGTGCTTGCTAGGCTTCTGGAAACGGGTGTCAGTGGCTACTGCTTAGCAAAGCTCCCACTCATTTCCAAGGTTTGGCCCGCGGTCCTTGCATGGAACAGCTACAGTCACGGCACCCGGTGCCCAAACGGGAAACACACAGGATTAACCCTAGGGAGGAGGGCACAGCAGGACTGCTGGCAAAGCACACCTGTGCCACGGGCACCCAGGAAGGGAGCACGTGGTGCCTGCGGACTGAAAGAGAAGCGGGGGGGGGGCTGGGAATTCAGCCAGCAAAGAGCACCATGCAGCACAGTGCTGAGGGCTTTTTCTCCTGTTAATGACAGAAGCAATTAATGACGGGGAGGGGCGGGGGGGTCTATACAACAGGAGAATATAAAAGTTTTTACTAGATACAGATATATGATAAATGGTCTGGCAACTTTATGGATACTATACAGAAACAAGGTATTGCCTTCTGCTCCTTACCATCTTTCTTACCGAGTAAACACTTCGATTTTGGTCAGAAACAGACAACTTGTTTTGGGGGGATCCAGCAGCTTTTGCCTTTGAAGCACAAGAGCCAGCCAAAAAAAAAAAAAAAAAAAAAAAAAAAAAAAAAGCGAAGGTTTGCCTCAGTTTGTTTTTAAAGTAAGCAAGCCATCAGCTTTGCGCTTTCTCAGTACCATCCAGTTGTTTGTGGAAGGTGGGCCCCCAGGCCCCTGCCCTGTGCCAAGTGTGCCCAGCCAGCTTCCTAAGCTATCGAGGCTGCTCATTCCATGTCACTGCCGCTCGGCTTTGAGCTGCTGGGCTCCCTCACTCCCTCCTTGGCTTGCGAGTTATTCACTTTTGAAAAAACATATCTACCTCATACTGTGCCCATCACTTTGTTCTCCACACGCCTATTCACACGGGCAAACCTCCACTTCTCCTCTCCAGGCAGGCGGCGGTGGCGGGAGGGGAGGCAGCGCGGAAGGGAAGTTAAGATGCGTGCACGGAGCTATTTCCCTCTCCACCACCTTTGGCCAGCTATTGTTGGCCCAACAAAAGGACTCGCTCGCGGGGGATCGGGACCCTGCCGAAAACGTGGCAGCTCGGGGGGCAGTGTGCTGTCCCGGCTGCAAACGCCACCGCTTCTCACCTACCGGGTCCCGGGTGGGCTTCCCGCGTGTCCCCGGGATTACCGCTCTAAAACCGAGGACATTCCCTCGGCGCTTCGCGGCCGAACCTCCTCCGCAAGGCAGCGCCGCGCTCCCTGCACCGCCGCCAGCACCGTCCCGGGCGGGCAGCGCTCCGCACCGACAGCTCGGGCAGGGTCGCTGCGGCCGCAGCGAGAGCCGGCCGGAGAGACGGCTACTCCCGCCAGGCGTGGGGAGGCCAAGACGGGCATTTACCAGAGCCTCCGAGGTTTGGCCAGCGGCGGCTATAAGGAAAAGGATGTTTCCCCAGGCGGGCGCGACGGAGCGTCCTCCGAGAATGCCGAGAATGCAGCGGCGGGGAGGGCCCGATGCCACCGGGTGTCGGTTCCCTCCGTCGGCGGAGCCCGGCGCGGGGCGGACGCGCCATCGGGGCGCGCCCCGGCACCCCCACCCCGTTCCGCCCCGCCGCGCGCGGGGAGGCCGCCCGGCGCGCGCCTGCCCGGGGCGGGGCGGGGCGGGACAGCGCGTGCCGCCGGCCCGGGCTCACCTCCCCCCCCCCAGCCCGCCCCGCTCCTTCCCGTCCGCCGCCGCCGCCGCCGCCGCCGGCCGCAGCCTCCGCTCCCCCCGCGCGCCATTGGCTCCCCGCACGCGCCGGCCCCGCGCGCGCGCGCGCCATTGGCCGCGCCGACACGCGACCGGCGCGAGTGGAGGGCGTGCGGCGGGAGGGGTGGGGCGCGAGGGAGAGGAGGGGGGGGGAGCGGGGGCGGGGGGGACCCCGGCGCGTGCCGCTCCTTAAAGGGGGGCGCGAGCCCGGCCGACACCGGAGCCGTCGGGGCGCCACGCGCGAGGCGGGGGCTGCGCGCGGCCCGATGGGCGCGCGGCGATAGAGCCATGAGCCTCCCCTGGGCAGAGCGCGCCCGGGAGCCGCCGGGGCCGCCGGAGCCGCCGCCGGGCCCGGAGCAGAGCGGGTGCGGCGGCTTCGCGCCGGGCTCGTGGCTCGGCGTGTGCTGCGCCGCCCGCCTGCCCGCCGCCGCCTCGCCGCGCTACCTGCTGCCCGGCGAGGACGACGAGGCGGCGGCGGAGGGCGGCGCGGCGCGGGGCGGCGGGAACAGCCCCGGCGGGGCGCGGGGCGGTGGGCGGCCGCGGGGCGGCGGCGGCGGCCCCGGGCTGCGGGCGCAGGTGAGCGGCGTGCAGAAGCAGCGGCGGCTGGCGGCCAACGCGCGGGAGCGGCGGCGGATGCACGGGCTGAACCACGCCTTCGACCAGCTGCGCAATGTCATCCCCTCCTTCAACAACGACAAGAAGCTCTCCAAGTACGAGACGCTGCAGATGGCGCAGATCTACATCAGCGCCCTGGCCGAGCTGCTGCACGGCCCCGCCGCCCCTTCCGACGGCTCCGGCAAGGCCGAGCACCGCGGGGCCCCCTTCGAGCCGCCCTGCGCCGCCGCCGGGGCCGGAGCGCCGCCGGGGCCGCCGGCGCCGCCGCCGGGGCCGCCCAGAGCGTCCCCCCCCGGGCACGGCCGGACTCGCTTCCCCCCGCCGCCGGCCGCGGGGGGCTACTCGGTGCAGCTCGACCCGCTGCACTTCTCCTTTGCGGAGGGCGCCCTGATGGGACAGAGAGCCCCTTCCCCCGCCCTCCTCCTGCCGCAGCCCGGGCAGCCGCCGCAGGAGAGGAGCAAGACGTCGCCCCGGTCCCACAGGAGCGACGGGGAGTTCTCGCCCCGCTCCCACTACAGCGATTCGGATGAGGCCAGCTAAGGCAGGGGCGTCGTCCGCGGCACCCCCGCAAGGCCGCCCCTCGAAGCACAGACTCCGCCGTGGGGCAAGCAGCCGGACGCGGTGCCGCCACGGACGGCATCGGCTCCCCTCGGTCGCTTTGAAATCCGCCCCCTCGTCTCCCACACCCGGCAGCCTCTGGTTTGTCCAGAGGGGATGGCTGTTAGCGAGTGACTGTACCCGCCCTGTCTGTCAGGGTCGGTTGGTTTGTTTTAATTTTTAGTTTACACTTCGAAAGTTTCTTTCGCCTAGAAGTCGTTGCCGTTCCCTCCTGCCAACACGCCGCCTCGCAGCGCGGAGCCTGGCTCGCCCCGTCGGCGAGCAGGTGATGCGCAGGGAGAAAGCCTGGCCCCGCTGCCGGGGGTGCTGCCGGCGCCATCCATCCCCACCCAGCCTTGAACCCGCCCTGACACCCCCGTCTTTCAGGACACCGATCCTGCCGTGGGTCGCATTGCTGTGGAAACACACACACACACACACACACACACACACACAAAAAAAAAAAAAAAAAAAAAAAAGTCAGTAGCGCACCGTCTTAACCTGTAAAGAGCGGAGAAAATGTGGATTTTCCTTAGAGCACCATGTCGGCGTCTTTTGGGGTGAAACTTGGCGCAAGCACTTTATCAGCGGCTGGAGATGCAGTTTCAAGAGAAAAGCTACTAACTGCCAATTGGAGACCAATGTTTAATTAAGCCACTTAATCCTAACGCTCTCTTAAAAACGAAAACGGTTTTGTCGTGTCAAACTTTTATGTCAGTTTTTTTTTCCTTTTGTGGTAATAGGAAACGTATTTATTATGCAGTGTTTGCAATTATTTCTGCTTCTCTCTTTTTTTTAAAAAAAATTCTTTTCTACGACAAAAATCGTTTATTTTGATTTTAGCAACGCCAGCTGCCATTGTTTTATGTATTTTAATTTTAAATTTTTTTTGAGATCAAATAAACGTGGAAAAAAAAAACCAAAACAAAATCAGCCTCAAATCATGGTCGGGTTCAACTTCTCCCTTCGCCTTCCCCGAGCCGAAGTGGTGTCAAACTCCGCGGCGGGGGTGAGAGTACAGAGCCGGGGGCGATGCTCCGGGGAGCCGATGGGGCGCTCCGGCTGCCTGCAGAGGGACGGACGGATCCCGGGACCGGGGGCCGGGGCAGGCACTGCCCCGCGTGGTGCAGCACTACCTCCGCTCCCTGCACCGCCGGGACCCTGTCCCGTTTCCGCCCCTCAGTTCCCAGCGGAACCGGGTTATTGCAACAAGTGCATGGTAAGGAGCTTGTCGCTGTTCCGTAGCGCCGCTGTCCCCGCACCGCCGCTCAAGTCACATCATTCCCTTCTTCCCCATTCCTCCTCTTCTCGGGGACACGAGCGGATCTTCCCACGGGGGATATAAGCCGAGCGGAAAGGGCTGGCAGCGGGCGGGGAAGCCGGCAGGGTTTAGGGGACACACGAGCAGAGCGGCGGGTCGCCGGGGATCAGGATGTGGCCCCTGGGCTCGGGTTAAACCCGGACGGGAGTGGAGGATTGGCTGATGCTTAGCCCAGCCTGCCCGTGACACCAGACCCGGGGCTAAACCGGAGCCGTGTCGGTGCCGGGGTCCCGCTGGGTTCAGCAGGTGACACTGGGAGCGGGGTGTCGGAGAGGTGATCAGTTAACCAGGAGCGGCCGGGGGAGCGGCCCCACGGGATCGAAGCCCGTGAGGGTGTCGCTTTCCCCTGCAGAAGCGGGGCACCTGCCCACCCCACCCCCCGGTAACCCCGCGCTGTCTCCCTGCCCTGCTCGCCGCCAGCACCCGCGGCCGCCGCCCGTACCTGCCGAAGCGGGTTGCGGTCCCGCAGGGTGGAAAGTTTATCGGGAGGGTCATTTGCCTTCCTAATAAAATGCCTGCTTTGTCGGGGTAGGTCAGCTTTGGTTACCAGCACTGATTTCTGTGCTGTGGAAGCCGGTCTCGCGTCTTGGGGAGCACGCGAGGGGTCCCATCACGGGAATGATACAGCGGAGCAAAAAAAACCACCAACTTTGGGGGCGTTGTTTTGTTTATTTGGTTTAATTTGGGGATGTACTCGGCGCGGGGGAAGCGGCGGCCGCCGCCGTGAACTGAGGGGCAGCACCCGCAGAGGGGTCCCGGCGGTGCCGGCCGCGTGTTGTCGCGGTGCGTGCAGCCTCTCTCCGCTCCGCCGTCCCGGGCTCTGCCTCTGCGGCTGCGAACACACGAGGTGGTGGAAAAGAGCGCATCAAAATCCTCCCCTTCTTCGGTCGGGTCCCTTCCCCCGACGGACGAGCGCACCGCATGGCGTGGCTGGTGCTCGCAGCCGTAGCGCAGCAGCACTCGCCGTCTGAGGGGCTTTTTTTTCTTTTTTCTTTTTTCTTTTTTTTTTTCTTTTTTTTTTTTTTTTTTAAGCGCTTCTTTGAAAGAGATACCCAGCCGCATTCCCATTTTAAGGTTCAGCTATAGAGTTTGCATAACAACCGCTTGGCAGCCCCCCTCTCTTGCACTCCGTTAACAAGCTGTAACGTATAGCTGCAGGTTGCTATAATCTCATTAATATTTTGGAAACTTGAATATTGAGTATTTCAGACCGCTCATTCCCCATATGCCAGGCCACTCCCGCTATGCTGGCTGGTTCCTTTCTCTCCATTATTAGCAATTAGCTCCTACCTTCCAAAGTCAGATCCAAGTATCCAAGATACTAGCAAAGGAATCAACTATGTGTTGCAAGCTAAGCATGCTTAATATCTCCCAAACAAACAAAGAGACAACATTTCTTTAAGTAATGAAGATGGATAAATCGCTTTATTGAGCCTGCGACAGTGTTTGTTTTGTATAGACTACCGCAAAGTTTTTTTAACAAGAGCGGGGACGCGCACCAACCCCTGGATGCAGTCTCGCCCGGTTTGCTTCGTGGGGTTTTATCATCCTAAACGGGCTTTTATATGAAAAGGGCGAGCCAGAAGCGCACTATCCGAGCGTTAAATTTTGGCTGAACGCTGACTGTCCTTGGGGATGTGCGAAACGAGCGCGGGGGCTGGGGGGCTTGGGGAGGCAGTCGCCTTTGTGCGAGGCGCACGGCGGCTCCGTTGACTTTTGAGCCCGGGTCAAAGCCGGATGAAGCGCGGCCGCGAACTCCGGTGCGGGGCTCTGCCCGGCCGTCCCGGCGGGGATTGCGGGGGGATGGAGCGGGGCGAGGCGCGGCGGCCGAGGCGCATCTCTGCCCTGCAGCTCTCCGGCTGCTGTTTGTTCAACCTCTGGCCTCGGAGAGGGAGGAGGAAAGGAAGGGGGAGAAAGGGTTAAACCCAGCGAGGGGAGACCAGAAAAGCGCAGGGACCACGGCGGGGGGGTTGAGGGTTAGAAGGGGAGTTGGCCGTGGGGCCAGTGTTTCTTAATTAGAGCGGGGCGGACAATGCTTTGGGGCGGACAATGGGGGGGACAGGGGGGCTGGAGGGCGGAGGGGGGGGTCTGGCCTCGCTCCCGGCCGCGGTGCGCCGTGTCTGGAGCGGAGCACGCGTTGTCAGCTGGTGAGCGCAGCGGCCTTTCAGGCGGCTCCCCAGGGAGCTGCGCGCCCGCGGTGAGCTCCATCGTCACCCCCTCCCCTCCATCATCATCATCATCGGCCTCCTCCTCCTCGGCGGCCCCCCACCCCAGCCGAGCACAACAGCCAGCATTCAAGCCCCCTTCCCTCCCTCCCCTCGCACAACAGCAGCGCAGTGGCAGCCACGCCACCTCCCAGCAACCAGCAGCACGCGAGGGCACCGCCGGGGCACCTGAAAGAGTCAAAGCCAAAGAAAGGGAGACAAAGGAAGAGAAAAAGATACGCAGGAACGGCCCAGCGTGTCTGCTCCGACAGTGCGGAGGGGTAGGCGCCCACAGAGGGATGGGCGAGCCCACGCGGAGGCCGGCACGCACGGGCGTGCACACGCGTGGCCGCATGCACGCACGTGCACTCGCTCGCAGGGGTCCGAGCCGCTGCAGCACCGACCGAGACACGCAGAAATCCCCCGCTCCGTGCAGGAACACAGGGAGGAGCCCCGGCAGCTTTGCGCCCCGTCCCCGCGAGGGGCACCTCCCGGCTTGTGTTTCTCTGTGTGCCCCACTCCCGTGGCCCAACCTCTGACACTGCCACCCACGGCACCGATGCCGGTACGCGGCAGGAGCCGACCTTGTGTCATGCGACCTGCCGTCGCATGTGCCCGTGACGTGCCTGTCCGGGAGAGAAAAATGCGGGGAAAGTGGGGAGGGATCGGCTTGTGCGTGGGTGAGGTCGGCCCCGCATGGGGAGCGTCCTCTCCGCGGGCAAGCCAGGCTGGAGCGAGGAGCTGTCGGCGCACCCTGGGGGACAAGGGGTCAAGTTTTCCGCCCCTGGCCAAGTCCTTGCAACGCGGAAGGAAGGGGCTTTGCTCGGGGCTGTGTGTCCGCCGGAGTCGGGGCTGGGGTACGCGGCCGGCTATCCGCCCGGAGCTCGGTTGGGGCCTGGGAAAGACGTGCTGCCCTGCCGCCACCCCATGTTAACTTCAGTCGGACTCTCTCTGCGGAGTCCCTGGGAGTGCATGGGAGCGCGGCTCCGCGGGCTGCGCTGCACCTGTGCGATGGGTGCGCTGCCACTGCCGCCGCTGGCCGTTTCCAGGCTGCCCAGAGCGGGGCAGACAGAAAGGCCTCTTCTGAAGTGCTATCGAATGGCTCGGGATGCCTTCGGGAGCCCAGCCAAGGCGTGTCAAAGGCGGTTTGAGCGGTGAAGCATTTAAACGCTTCAATGGGTGACTTTCTGGCGTGTGCTTTTCTGCCTCCCTGCTTAGACCCGGGAGGAGGGAACAGGCCTTTTTTACTGAGCTCCTCCGGCGGTGGATGCGACACCCCCAGCCCCCCAGCCTGGTGCCGTAGCCGGGCTCTCCCCCGCCGGGCGCCAGCGGCGGAGCGGCCTCTGTCCCATCGGGCAGCGGGAAGAGCTCAGGTTTTCTGCCGCTTCCCGCAACTTTTCGCTCCCGGCTCGGTTTAACCGAGGCTGCTCGGGGTGGGAAAGTGGCGGCCCGACGCAGGGACTTGAGATGGGAGCTTGTGCAGCGCGGGGATAGGCTCTCAGTAGTGCTGAGAGGGAAGGCGAGATTTGGGGGTGGGAAAGCAAATCCCCTCCGTTTCTGAAGAGATTTCTTTTTGCATTTCAGTATTTCATCCCGGTTTTTCCTCCGTTTCTTTTTTTTTTTTTTTTTTTTTTTTTTTTTTTGGTGGGGTTTTTTCTTGCTGTTGTTTTTGTTGGTTTTGGGTTTTTTTTCTTACCCCTCTTCTCCTGCTCTCCCCACTCTGACCTCATCTTTCTTTCCCGGTGTCTTGCGGCGGCCATCGCTTTTCCCCCACTCAACGCCGAGGCGCGCTGCCGCCGCCGGAGTGCCCCGGAGAGAGGCGGGCGGCGGCGCGCACCCGCCGTGGGCGAGCGGGGCTGCAGCACTTTTGTGGGGCGGCTAATCAATGGCACATCAGCGAGACAGCGCATCAGCCCATCTGCTTGATATATATTCAGAAGGGCTCCAGCCCTTTTGAAGTCTAATTTCTTCCCCGGGAGAACGCGCCGGATAATTTACCATCATTTCCCAGGCAGGGCGGCCAGCGGGTTAACCCTTTCCCCAAGCGCTGTCGCCGCGGGTTTTCCTCCCGAGCGAGCAGTTTTGAATGCCTCAGCGCCTCGCCACAAACTTATAAAAGTGCCTCTTTAATGGTACGTGACTCGCTGAAACAGGACACCCGGCCCACCGGCACGGTAAACCCCTCTCCGGCTTGTCAGATTGGTCTTTAAAAGACCTGTTGGGAACAAGCAAATCCCTCGACCCTACCAGGTCAGCTCGTGTCATTTCAGCTCCAACCACCCACTGATATTTTTGCGTTTCGACATCTTTGGTCTTGGGGTTTTTTTTTGCTCCCATCCGATGCTCAGAAACGCAGTTTTCTCCAGAGGCAGGAGCCAGGATGGGGAGCGAGCAGCGCATCGCGTACGGGCTGTGGTGCGACACTGCGCTGCAAAATCCTCTGGCTCAGAGGGTGGCGGAGCCCGGCAGGTGCGGGGAAACGGGACGGGCCCCACGTCGCCCTCCCGGCCTGCGGAACCCCGGCACGCGTGGGGGACGCGCGGGCAGCGCGGGACTCGTCACCGCTGCTGGGGCGGGACGCACCGGGAGGTGGCCCGTCCCTCTACCCCGTCCGGGGCCGGTGAGCCTGGGCAGGATGCCGACCCCGCACCCAGCACCCCGGCACATCTGAGACGCGCCCTGCAGCGAGCCGTCCCCGGGTAGGGGAAAGCCTTTGACTGCAAGTTTCTGAGCTTTTATTTGTTTTCTCTGCTCCCTCCCTCCCGCAAGGGCTCTGCCAGGACGGGAGATGCACGGACCGTCGACGTGCACTGACTGAACTCTGGTTCAGGGGACAGGTTGAATAAGTCCGAGACCGTTGAGCGGCATCACCTGCTTCCCATAAACCCCAAAAGTAAACCCTGGGGACCGGCCGGAGCTGCCGCAGTGCCCTCAGTCCCCACCTGCACCTCGCTTATCTACAGTCAACATTTTTATCCTTCTACAGAAAGGTTCCTGCTCGCTCCCGGCTCCGGGGCAGCATCCACGACCAGCAGCTACACCCCAGCGCCCCGCCGCTCCCCGGGCAGTCGGCGGACACCGGCTCCCCTATACCCCCAGCTGAGGCCGCCCCCACTTCCCCTGGAAGCAGTGCGAGGAGATCAGCTTATTTATTTATTTAATCATCTAATAAATCCACCAGCCCAGCTTCTGAAAGAGCCATGCATACAATGTCTCCTGCAACATCTCTGAAGTCTACTTTAGAAAAGGAGGAGGGTGGTGCATTTATTTATTGGAGTTTTTTAACACAGAAAAGACAGTTCTTCTGCCTAAACACTTTGTGACTGGAGAGGCTGGGAGAAGCCTTGCTGTTGGTTTCCACGGGAGCGGGAATGGGCTGTACACAGGGTCAGAGCAAAGAAGGGAGACAGGGGTCCCTGTCAGAGGGGGCAGTGGGCTACTCCGTACTCCATTTTGGAAAGCAATGGAAAGGGGTCTAAGTACTTCCATACAGCTTGTCTGCTTTGGATTTCAGTTGCTGTGTGCAGAAGTATCACTTTGATATATGCTTTGTATTAGTCACAGGTGATATTATTTTATTTTTCTCATTCCAGTACTGGTGCTGAACTTAGGGACAATATTACATGTAGGTCCCCCAAAATGCTTACTGTCAACAAGCTGTCATGATTTGTGGTGGGACTGCACAACCATCCTACAGAAATGGTACAGCTGAGAGCTTGGCTAAGGTTCATTTAGGGACTACTCATAGTTCAGAGTCAGTCCCTGATCTTCTCTTCTGGCCTAGGGGGAATTATCCTGTCTACACAGAAGGACGCAAGGCCCAGAAATGTTAAATGACTTGCTATGGACAGCAGGAGCCCAGGGCCAAGGGTAGGGCATGAGTGCAGGATGTGTGCCACTGTTTTCTCACACAACACACTTTATTCCAGTTGCTTCAAAAGTACTTCCAGTTGCAAGACTTTGCTCAAAGCAAAGAACATTCAGCCAGGGCTTTGCTTTACACCTGCAGGCATGTTTCACCACGGTTTTTGTTAGGGTCATCCTTTCCCAATGCCCCAGGAAGCAGGATGCAAAGCAGTTTGTTTTGCCCCAGCTGTAGCTTGTTACCTAGGATGGGTTAAGAGGGAGGGAGAGGTGAAATTTTCTGATATAGGATAAAGCTGAGCAATATTTTGGGAGGGATGATGATTGGATGCAGGTTTCTGCAAGCAAAATGGTTCTCCTGATTGTTCCCTGATTAAGTTTGAATCTGCGTAATTTGTTCTTGCTGGAGCTTCCCCACTGGCATGGGTGAGATCGTGGCTCTGAAATAGTGTTCCAGGGTATGTGAGATTCTAAGACACAGTCTGATGTGCAGAGCATGCAGTACCTACCAGCCTCAGTCACCTCTCAGGTAGGAAGAATATATCTTATTTTTTCTGATATTAGCAGAGCTTCAATGTTTGTAGTGAAGGTATTATGAATATAGTCTGAATTGCATTGTCATGTTTCATTGCTTACCAGAACGTTTTGTGAAAGTACTCTCACAGCAAATTTTTGTGGGCTTTGTCTCTGGTTGTGAAAAGATTACTGGATTAAATCAATTATGCTGCTATTACTTGACTATTAAGACATTCAATTAACCCTCTTCCCTGCTCTACAGTTTGGTGGCTTCCTCTTTGTGTTGTAGAATATCCTGAAATCTTTTTTCTTAAAAAGGCTTAAAAAGCAGAAGGCTGGCTCTGTGAGGTTGACAGCTGGGAAAGAATGGCTCTGAATTGCTGTTGGATTCCTTAGGGCTTTCCTGTTGGGAAAGAGTGAAAACCTGGGAGCACTGCTGGCTGTAATTTTGGAGTTAGAAAGTAATGGGGTTACTTCACTTGGCTGCTGCTGTTGCCTGTGATTGCTGACCCCATCCCTGACACCTTCAGGAGAACTGCAGTGAGCAGTGTTCAAAGCTGAGGGTGAAAGAGTGAGGCATCTTTTGAGGAATGGCAGTTTTATTTGGTATCAAGACTCTGTGCTGTGGTTTTACTGGAAGTTTCTCAACCTTGGGCTGCCCCACCCGGGGCTGGGGCATGGTCCAGTGCAGCTGAAGCGGCTGTGAGGTTCTGGTAGTGTACTGGAAGTTCCTTGTACTGCCACAACACCTGCCTGCGGCTGCTGTGGTGCTTGGTGACACTTCCATCCCAGGTATCCTCTATGATTCCAGCTCCTCTGGAGCCTGAACTTGTGGTGGCAGCTCCAGAGCACAACCTGCCTCAGGCACTCCGGTGCTGAAGGGTCCCTGTCTGTGCCTGTGTGTGGCTATTCCACTATAGAGGTGTGTGTAAGGGACATAAACCTTTCTATATCTCAGGCTAAACAAGAATTTACAAAGTAATTCATAGCTTTTCCACTGGTGTTCCCACCCCCCGAGGAAGTGACATCTGGAAAGGATATTTCTCTATTTGGTTTCTCTTTTGTTTTTCTAAATAACTGAGAAGTGTAAATAAAAGAGCATCTTCCAACAGAAAACAGTGGGTCTAAACTTACCTTAGAGATGCTGTGGTCATAATTTCAAGTATTCTTAAACCAGGAACAAGAAAAAAATGATTCCTCAAAATGGAAATAAAAGAAATGAAAGATGAGCTTTCAAAGCTAAGGTTTTGGTCCTCAAAAGATACTGAGTATTCAGAGGTTTTCATCTGTTTCTGTGGCAGCTGGGTGTTTAGCAGAGAAGGAAAACTCAGACTCTTGTTGGAATACTGAAGTGATATCTGTGGTGCATTTGGCAATTGTACATATTATCCTTGCATATTTTGGCAACATTTGTGGAGCTGAGGTAGGGAACTGATCTGCAGATTCCTGAAATAGATGGTGGTGCAGGATCAGGGCCTCCACAGAGGGTTAGCAGGCCAAACTGAATTAGGCTTTCCAACATCTGCAGGAAAAGTTGGGAACAAATAGCTTGGTGTTCTTTTTTGGCAGACCCTTAATTTGTTTGTTCAAATAAAAACCCAACAGATTATAAAAGAAAAGAGGGCTTTTTTTTTTTTTTTCCCTTCATGAATTGATCTTTTTTGATGGATATTTTTGATTTTTCTATACCTCAAATCTGGGAAATGTAAAAATATGACATTTCAAGATATTAACTCTACCTTTGCAACTTTTTGAAAAAATATTGAAACTGCTGTGTCAGAAGAGTTCAGCTTTTCTATTGCCTGAAAAAAATTAAGGATATATTCTAATTTATTTTTTTCCTTTCATTTCACTCAAAATCAAACCACTGCTTGCCAGCCTCTCCTGTTCGTCCTGATATCCAGTCTGTAGATTTTACACCTGCTGTGTTTACTGCTAGCACATTAAATTCATAGTCTGTGAATGGCTCTCAAGGCATTTTCATTAGGAGACTGCAACTATTGGAGGACTGGGCCTTTGGAAAGTATGGATTTCATGAGGGAGAAAGTTCCCTACTGGTTTTTTTTTCATGTAAAGTTCATATTTTATAATTATGCCTAGAGAAAAAAAAAGGTAGCCAGCAAAATCAGTGCAGTCAAACAGTTTCTGTGATTCTACTACAGTACCAACATAAATATGTTTAATCAGCTAAAATCAATTAACATAACAGAAAATATAGCATTAGAAGTTCTCCTAATTTCAGCTATTTTCATCTAATTGCTCCCTTTGACAATTCTTGCATTACACTTTTTGTTTTCCCCTTCATGCATTTTGAGGTTTGAAAACAAATGGCTGAATCATTCTATGAGTTCTAATACCTTCACTGGAAGAGAACAGCCTAAAGTTCTCATCAAATGTTACTGGAAATTACTTCAGGCCTCTGATTTTTTAAAAGGGGTATTTAATTTCTTTTTTTTTAATACAATGGGAAAGGGTCTTTGAGTGGCAGTTTAATGTTATTGTTTTAGAACATAGTACTGTATAGGAAAGGAGTGTGACAGATTTCCATCAGCATAAGCCTTCTCTGCATTCAGGAAGGTCTCACCTCTTTGGAGAAAAGAATTCCTACCATCAGCACTGTGGTATGAAGTGAAATGTGATCTAAGTTGGATGATGGAAATAGTTTAACCAAAAGAATAGACCATAAGAAAGCTCAGCAGAGGTTTCCCAAATGGAAAAGATGGGAGAAACAACAAAGCCAGGAGATAGTTAATTACCACACTGTGTATATATTTGGGGCTATATCCATGCACAGAACTGGACAGGTTGCTTGGGAGAAACAGCTTCTATCTTTGTCTTTGGCAAGACCAGGAAATCTGATGAGACATCAAAAGAAACATGAGAGCATTGCTTAAATCTGCCTGTGCTGGGCGTTACACGCATTTCATGGGTATGGAGGAGATGTGCTAACAGCAAATGTCATGACCTGCTTTGCAGGGCTGCCCCTCTGAATACATACAGACCCTCTTGTGCAGGAGTTCTTCCTGTCTGCTCTGGTAATAGCTGGCAAACCATGGAATCACAGGGTGCCTTGGGTTGGAAGGCACCTTAAAGATCATCTAGCTCCAGCTCTCTTCACACAGGCAGGGACACCAATGCTTACTTTGTGGGCAGATCAAAATGCTTGTCTTCACATTGTCCCTCTGTGCTTAGCACTGGTGAGGCCACACCTGGAGTGCTGTGTTCAGTTCTGGGCTCCTCACTACAAGAAGAACATTGAGGTGCTGGAGCATGTCCAGAGAATGGTCTGGAGAGTAAATCTGTGGTTATTGCCAGAAGATGCTGTTCTAACTTGCATGATGGTACTTTAGGGTTTTTGAAACTGAGAATACAGCTCTTGTAGGATACTTTTGTGATGCCACAGATTTTACTGGTAAACCCTGTCTTTTAATACACGTGCAATGGAGTTCTGTCAGCTTGCACTTATGTGGACAAGTATTTGTGCATGTGCAAGCAAATTATTAAAAAGGTATATCCAAAGATGAAATTTACCTTCCTCACCCCCTATTTTCCATTACTTTAGGTAGCTTTTCAGCAGCTATGACCATGAATAGTTTCCTGGTTATTACTCCAGAAGCCATGACACATCTGTCATCCAGCCCAATATGTATTTTTGTACAACCAAACCACCATGCATAATTTTGGCTTCAGAAATAGTGAGCCTTGAATAATATGTTACGTTCCAGAGCATGGATATGCTTTTTCAAAGAGCACAGCTGTTTTGAAGCCCTCTCAGTACTCAGCCAGACCTGAGCACAACTTGGAGGAACACAAAATTGGTGGATATTCAATATTCAATTGTCATCAAGATCACCTGATTTACAAGACTGTTTTTAATTTTCTGTACAAAATTTAGTGTTTCTATAAAACTCTCATTTAGCCACAATATAATATTGAACCAGTTGTAATTTCAGGGCATTTTATACGCATTACAAACTCCTCACTATGCTGGAGAAAGGGAGTAGCATTATCAAAAGTTCTGACACCATCAACAATGTATTCTTGATATTCAAACACCATTCATTCAACCAGATGAATTCGCATGATTAATTAGGGACATTCCCAGAAAATATTAAGAAAGTCTATTGAAGCTCTGCCTAAGATGAACAGACATGATAATATCTCATTATCTAGTCAAAAAACTTTCAGAATTTTTTACTCTATGAAGGCTATAAATACTGTCATGAAATAACATCCTCAGCAATGCACTTGGTGTCAAGTGTGTACATTAAGCACAGGTTTATGACAACCGAATATAACAGGTTTTCTTTCAAAATTTAATTCTGTTTTTTACTGAAGTGGGGCTTTTAGATCAAACTAGGGGATTGGGATATTTTCTATTAGCTCTCTAAACTTGGTTCTAAGTTTCTTTTCTCCTCTTAATCACTTAACCCCTCTCAAACACATAAGATGGAGTCACATCCTTCTCCCTCTATGTACTGCAGTGTGTCCAAATTCAGATTTCCCTACATGATATTATCTAGGAAAAATAGGTGTTACTGATAACTGTCCTCTAGGATTAATGGGCTACAAAATCCGTAACAGACAATTCCTGTGCTGAGTGTGCTCTATACCAGGAAGGAAAATCCATCAGGGTTCATATTTCCCCTTCTGCAGGAAGAGCAATTTGTCTAAAACAAAATGTGTTTTGCCACAATACTTTTGTGTTGCACATAGAAGGACACTGTTATATTTTTAAAAAATAGCCTTTGAAGTTGCCTATGAGCTGCTGTCTTGATTAATTTAAAATTTTAGCTTTACGCACCCTGCCATAAACCCTTTTATTAACTTTTTATTGCAACTGAACTGCGCGGCCCGGCGCTGGGAGGCAGGTGTTCCGAAGGATGCCCTGGATCAACACCGCGCAGCCCAACCTAAGCCAGACAGCGCCATAAAACGTGCGGCGGATCCCATAAAGCCGCGGGCGAGCCGCTCCCGGCTCCGGGGGCCGGGCTGCGGCTGCAGCACGGAGCAGAGGAGGAGCGGCCCCGCGGGGCCGGCAGCGCCGGGGCGGCTCCTCCGCGCCGGGCGGGGCCGGGCGGGCGGCGGGCTCTGTCCATGGTAGCTGCGGCCGCCCGCCCCCGGCCGGCTCCCGGCCCTGCCAGAGAACCTCCTTGCCTTTTTTCTTCGCTTTTCTCGTTCTTTACCTCTTTCTTTCTTTTGTAAATTTTTTTTTGGTAAAATTTTTTTTTGGTAAAATTTTTTTTTGGTAAAATTTTTTTTTGGTAAATTTTTTTTTGGTAAATTTTTTTTTGGTAAATTTTTTTTTGGTAATTTTTTTTTTGGTAATTTTTTTTTTGGTAATTTTTTTTTTGGTAATTTTTTTTTTTGGTAATTTTTTTTGTAATTTTTTTATTTGTAATTTTTTTTTGTTTTTTTTTTTTTTTTTGTAATTTTTTTTTTTTTTGGTAATTTTTTTTTGGTAATTTTTTTTTTGGTAATTTTTTTTTGGTAATTTTTTTGTTTTTTTTTTTTTTTTGTAATTTTTTTTTGGTAATATTTATTTGTAAATTTTGTGGGTCCCTTTTTGTGGGTCCCTTTTTGTGGGTCCCTTTTTGTGGGTCCCTTTTTGTGGGTCCCTTTTTGTGGGTCCCTTTTTGTGGGTCCCTTTTTGTGGGTCCCTTTTTGTGGTCTTTTTGGGGGGGTTGTAATTTCTTGTTGTTGTTTTTTGTTTTGGTTTTTTGGAGTTTTTTTGTGTTTTTGGGGTGTTTTTTTTTTTTGTTGTTGTTGTTTTTTTTTTATTTTTTCTACTCTTCTCCTCTTCCTTTCTCATTAGTTTAGTCCCTTCCTGCCAATACAGGCTCTCCAAAAAAAAAAAAAGGAGAAAAACACCAGCCCCATCAAACACCTCAGTGTAAAGTTTCTCACTCCTGTTTTATTCAGCATGTGTTTTCAATAGATCATCCATAGCTAAAAGTCATATATGAAGCATGGAAGCTTGCCTTGTTACATAGGTGGCACAGTGGTAATTTTTTCTGGGGTCTACAGCTTTTTGTGATGATGTAAGTGAAAACAGACAATATTGTTCCGGTCTGTATTTCAATTTATGAGGTTTAATAGGAAAAAGAGATATTTTTAAATGCTCAGAATGAGGTTTAATATGAAAAAGAGATATTTTTTTAAATGCTCAGAATGAAATATAAGTAGTTCTTGCAAAAGCTGTGCTGAGAATCAATCTAAAGTCATACAGCCATAGAATCATTAAGTTTGGAAAAGACGTCTCAGGTCACCAAGTCCAGCTGTCAACCCATCACCACCACCAATTTGACCACTAAATCGTGCTCTCAAGTGTTATATCTACATTTTTTTTTTCAGCACTTCCAGGGGTGGTGACTCTGCCATTTTCCCTGTGCAGTCTCTTGACAGCTCTTTCTGTATTTTATTTCTTAATATCTAATCTAAACCTCCCCTGATGTAACTTGAGGTCATTTCCCCTCATCACTTGTTGCTGACCCCAGTCCCACTGCAACCTCCTTTCTGCAGACAGCAATAAGGTCTCCCCTCTCTCTCCTTTTCTCCAGGCTAACCACCCCCAGCTCCCTCATAACGTTACTCAGACCCTGCCCCAGCTCTGCTGCCCTTCTCTGGACACCCTCCAACACCACAAAGTCTTTAACGTGGTGAAAGGCCCAGAACTGTCTGACATGAACCAGCAGCTCTCTGCTGTAAGCAAACATCAGTTAGGGGACACTGGCAGGTGGCACGTGTTGGGGCACAGACGTCCCCAGTGTCTCCCTCTCTGGCTCTGGCATTACAGTGTAGCCCACTGCACTGGCAGGGGTAAGCTGTGGCATTATAGGCAAGGCCTTTGCTCTCTTCCTTCTTTCATTAAAAGGATTTTATTCCAGTCAGTATAAATGATACATTTGGCTGATCCAAAGTAACCTTATTTTTTCCAGAATATCACCCATAATTTTTGCATAATCTGATCCTTCTTTAAAGCTCTCAACATTAGACATCTTGGTCTTTTAAAAAACTTACTTATTAGCTTAGTTTATCACAAGGAAGCAATCTCTCTTTGGAGCTTACAGTCTCTGGTCCTTCTCTGTGTTTACACAGCCCAATTGGATTTATACTGGCAGGAGCCTCTCCCTGAATTGTCTCTGTGTAGGGAGAGTCACAGTAGTAAGTGATTGGCAGGGACAGGTCCTTTTCCTTCTGAGCTTCCTCTACCCCCAGAATGTCCTCTGCTGCAGCAGGGCCTCCATCCCAGAGAGACAAGAAGCAAACAGGGTGAAAATCTTCACAGGCCACGTGTACTTTCTGTAGGGAAAAAAAAAGAAAGTGGGACAGAAACACGGAGGCTTATCACTGGTGGAAATAGACAAACCCAGTTCCTGCATCCCTGTAATCCAATTGAATTTGCAATCATATTCCAAAGCAGCATGTTGATAAAGTTAGGTTGTTTTGCATAAGAGCTTAGTTTTGATATAATGATAGAAATAAATACTCATAGTGTGAAAAAAATCCCAACCAACAACAACCAAAAGAAAAAAAAGCCCACCAAAACCCCAGCAAAAAACCCCAAACAAAACCCAGAATTATGGCATTTGAAAGCAGGTGTTTCATTTCTATGAAAGAAAAAATGGCAGAAGTGTGAGCCTTGAATCCACTGTGAAACAAGAATGTTTCATCCTTCTGAGAACTGTAGTTCAAATTTTCTTGTCTTGCCCCAAACCACTACAGGAATTGGAAGCTGTGGGAGGTTCCTTGTTTATCCTTCTCTGCTTTGCTTGGGCATGGCTCAAAACGGAATCTGAGTGTATTTTTTTTTCATTGTTTGTATTATGATAAGATCCTCTGTGAGCAGGTGAGTGCTGGAACGACAAGGCTGTAACTCTTTATTACTGTAAGTCATCCTATATGCTCATAAATAAGCCTTTAGAATTGGATGAGATTGCTCAACTGTGCAAGAGTGCACAGGATGTGCCCATAAACCAAACTAAAACAGGCCGTGTAATGCAACTTAAACAAAGATCCCATGCACGAAGCAAAAGCCCTTGTTGTTAATATAAAACAGCATTAAAAGACTTAGTGTGGTCTGTGTTGGCGCTTGATGTTTTGCTGTATGATTCCAGTTTTGGTGGATTCAAATGGACCTCTTTAGGGCCTGGAGAAGCCTTCTCACACAAACACAGCTGGAAGCCTCTGGGTGTCTCATTTAGGAGTCTGTGATCACTCAGATGAGTGTGGTAAGCCCTGGCTTTGAATGTCTAGTAATCATTTGTGCACTCCGTGTATTAATATATCCCCAGGCAGTTAGAGCAGGTGAAACCCACGGGATCAGTGCCTCAAGGTTCTCTTTCACACTGCACAGAAGCCAACTCATGGTGTGTTTTGACAGAACCTTGTAAAAGTTAATATTTTCCATTTAGGTTTTGAAAACTGGGTGAACTTCTATGTCATAAAACACATGATGAAGTAAATCCCTTGCCAGATACTTATGGAAGTATCAGAGTACTTATTTTAGGAGCATTTCTGCTGTTTGGGTCATGTGGAACAGATCCTTCTTGTTAAAAAAAAAACATGGAAGAAAACCAAATAGGAAAAATCATCTCGTTCCCTTAAAAATGTATTTAATTTCCATTTCTGTAGCAGACCCAACTGCTAAATGGCCAGCACAGCAATTTCTTCTGTCACAGAAGCTGCCCACTGAGAGGGCTGCTACTCTAACTCTGTGTGAAGCTCCTACCAGAGGGCCCAAAACAATGGTGTTTGTGGTAGGTGTCTGCCCTCTCCTACACCACCAGAAGGGCTGTTTCAAAAGCCTCCAACACAAATGAATACCTATTCACGTGGCAGATAGGGATGCAGGAGGGCAGGCAGAGCTTGGCATGTGGTACTGAGCCCAGTCCATTCCTGGACCTGTTTTGAAAATTCAGGTAGCTGTGTGTGTGTGCGCTGTTTTCCAGTCTGAAAAGATTCAGTAAGTATTTCCTAAGAAAAGGCTTTAAATTTGATAACTGAAGAGCAGCTTCATGTGGTAGTGAGAGGTTTGAAAGGTGTAGTCCTGGTTGTAAAAGGGGAATAGAGTGTGGAAATGCAAAAGTCAATGAAACAGCTAAATATTTTTCCACCATTGTAGGATGGCATTCAGATTCTTTTGCATTTTGGCTCTAATTTTATCCAGGTAGGGGTTTTCTTGGAGTGAGTTCTGTTCCCTTTCAAAATGATGAAAAAAAGGCTTTCTGACTGGGTAATAAAAGCTGAGTACGCATGACAGGGTGTGTGCTCGACTGCCTTATCAATGTCTCTTGGCCAGGTGGCATAAAGCCATGTGAGCACAGCATAAATGTGTCTTGTTGCATTTCGGTGCTACTATAAAGTATATTTTATGGCTGGAATAAAACACACAGGAAGAATTTCCTTTTGAACCTTCGTGCATAATTTTTGTCACAGAAAGAGAAGATAAAAATTATTTAATTCCTTGATGGGTTCCTTTCATTTCTTAGGTACTTTGGCAATAGTGTGACGACAAAAAAAGTCCCATACTCTGCATGCAACACACAGGTGGATATAATTTTTCAAAATGTCTTTGTATGTTTCTGGTCTTGTTAATGGAAATTATTTAACTGCTGAGTCTAAGCATCCTTTTATAAAGGCCACTCTTGAGGATTAGAGTATTAGATTTCTTAGAAAGTGTTTTGCAAGTATTTAGTTTTTTAATGCTAAGAATATAAATATTTAGCTCTTGGAATTAACTGGAGATTAAGGAGCCATGTATTTTCATAGTACAAGATCTTCCTACCGAAATACTTTCTTTCTTTGATAGGTTAAGAAATTTATTAATTTTTAAGATATAGCCATGATGGTACCATAACTCCTTTATTTTTCCCTAGTGTTTATCTCTCTCCTGATTCTCCACAGTTTTCTTGAGCATCTGGACTAGACTAGAATAGTTTTGGGTACTCTGAAATCCTTCTAAAAGCTTCCTTCCCTGCCCTTCATTTCATGTAGCAGTTTCGTAGTTACCTCATTCCAACTATCTGTTACATCCTCGCATCTCATCCTAAGTTTTCATGTATCTCTTGATACCTTCCATACAAAAATGTTCAGACTCTCTTCATCTGCTGTATGCCTCTGCCATCTTTTATTGACCCCTTTCATTTGCCTGTGGCTGCAGAAAGCTTTCTACCTTTTTCCTTCTCTTTCCCTTTCAAAAGTCCCACCAAGTTGCTTTAAACTTTTCTTGTATTTCATAGCACTTGTCACACTAAAACTACAAGTCCTGTGATATGCTTGGATGGAGAGTGCCTAGGTATCCTGCTGAGCTATGTTTGCAATTAGCATCTCTGCTTCACATGTGGAAGATCTGTTTCCGAGCTGCTTTTCTAAGCTCTGTGATACTTTCAGGAATAAGCCAACATCTTCTGCTCATAGCTGAACATCCTACCACTGCATGCTGGTTTCTGAAAGCAGGAATTATCAGAAGTTGCTATTCCCTCCTGATGAGACACCAGCCATGGTATTTTAGCTGATGATAACCTGAACATAGTGCCAATTGTTCATGTCCCACTGACTGCTCTTATCTTCTACCATCCTGCCCTGATAACCTCTTCAAGTGTCCCTCTGTCTAATATCTAATCTTAAGCAAGTAAACTTTTCAGAATTTTCTAATTAAATAACTTGGTGGGGGGAAAAGAATATTGCTTTGTAGTGTATTTTGAGGACTGTTCTGCAGAAAACCTCTCAGGTTCAAGTACCATTTATTGATATGTAGGTAGGTTGTCTCTCTGTCAAAGGTTCTGAGGCTTGAAGGTCTTTTGCCCTTCAGAATTCAGCTGTGAGAAACAGAGACTCAGACCTTCCAGTGTGAATGGCTCTGGGAAATGCCAGGATCATCCTTAACCTGGGGGAGTGAAAGTCCCTGAAATCCCCTAGGGATGGTCTGGGGTTCTTGGATTATCTTGAGGGAATCTGAAAAAAAAGTGGTTTGAAGCAGTGGTAGTGTCTGGATCCAACATGATGTGCCCAGAGCCTGGGACTTTGCAGGCAGCTGCTGTCAGAAACTCATCTCTCTCATTGCACAGGCATCCTGCAAAATAGATTTCATTTCAGAAATCTGAAGGTGGCAGGTTGAAAACCATGTCCCTCTCTGAATTTCCAGTGAATGGATGCTGGAACAAAATCGAGTCTCAAAGCAATGATCTTCCAGGCAGTTTGACTAATTTCCATCTCTCAAAAGGCAGAGGATTTACCACCTACTCGTTGTGTTGATAAAAGTGCTGCAAGTGCCAGAAATCTGATTCTGCCCTCTGCTAAGGCCATCACAGATGATTGGGTCCCAGATTAATTGGAATCAAGAGATTCCTCTTTTTTATTTGTTAAATAAAATAAACTTCTTCCTTTTTTATTTGTTAACAGGCATTAATTTGTCTTTTCCACGAAAAATTGCAAACTCTAAATTACCAGATTTACAATTTATGTGCATGTTATTAATTCTTAGCTTTGCTTTTTGCATTTAATTCATTTTATCATGTTGTTTTTGTCAGTAAGTTTACAGTATGTGATGCATTTTATTATATATATGTTAGCAATTTTAACAGGCTTTGTAGTTGTTTACAGGAAATGTATCATTGGGAGAATTGTAAAGATATGCTTGTCTTAACTTTTTGACCCACCAACAAAACCAGTGACACTTGCTTTTCTCTCCTGGTTCATAAACTCCTAGCTGAGTGGGTATTGTTTGTGAAAAATATGAAGCTCATCAGCACTGCTGTGTAACAAAAGCCCCCTTCAGCAGGTTTAAACTAGACTGGTGTGCACTCACTGCTAGCACAGGTATCTGAATGCTCCTGGTTACAAAATCTGGCTGCCTCTGATGGCAAAAGAAATACGTGAAACTTCAGCTTGAAAAGGAAAAACAGATGCCAAATATTTGAGTTTCATGGCATGCCTAGTCCGGATTACGTGAACTTCTTTTTTTTATTATTATTTATTTTAGTTTATTGTTCACCTGCAATTTGGACAGCTTCAGCTTCCTTGTGCAGGTGTTGAGAGACAACATCTGGGCCAGCCTAGTGCATGCACCGTGATGCCCACGTGGGACTCTAACAAAATGCTGCTAGAGCTAAAGTAAGGAAAGCAAGAAGACAGTCAGTTCTCAGTTTAGATGCTGAGCTGGAAAATCAAATTAAAAATGAGCCTTCAGAAGTCAGGGCCATCCCAGGAAAGTCAAATGGAGCATCCCCTGACCCAGCTTTTGTCGCTGTGCAGGGAAGCGGAAGCTCATCCCCGCATGGAGGGCTGCGTGTGCCCATGAGATGGCTCTGCTTCATAGACTTTGGGAGCTGTCCCTCGCTGCTTGGGGCAAAGATCACGTTTTGATGCTTGTGCATTGACTGACAAAATATGATAATACGAGTGATAAGAGGACGTGAGCGTTTTGCTGAGCCACGAGAGCTGGAGAATTCAAATGGCATTTGTGGGTGCTGGGAAGATGCACTGAGGGACAGGGGTGGCATGGTCTGGTGCTGGAAAATGGGAGAAGTGCTTCAGAAAGTGGGCAAGGCATTTGCAGTGATTTCCTTGCTGCTATAGAAGGGCTGTGAATTTTTAATTTACTTCACGAAATAAGTCTAGACCTATTTCATTTTGCTGTATAACAAATGCTACAAAAATGACCTACAAGTAGGTAAGTATTGTAGCTCAGGTTAACATGAACTTTCACCTTGTTACACTTATATTTGATCCCATTTCTCTTCTTCAAACATGTAAGTGATATCAAGTTCTGTAAACCAAGCTGCTGGAATAAACTAGAAAATGGCATAGACCAAGCAGGAGAAATAGGGTGGGAAGTATTTGGCTGCAGGTTAGCAGCCATTAATTATTCATTTTGTAAACAATGAGGGTGTGTAAAAGCAGCCAGAGCAGGTAGGGAGGTAATTATGTTGTAAGATAACATAAGATAGGGGAAAATAAGGAAAAAATCCTGAGCAAACAGAACTGAATGTTATGAATAACTGTCACAAGCCTTCCTATACCATAAAACACCAGTGAGTAGTTAATTGCTTCTATTAACGTAATTGTGCCAGTGTTTGATGACAAAGTAGGATCTGACTTCAAAAGACAGAGTTTTACAAAATATCTGTAGAAAAGATGTAACTTAGCAAGATAGTTGCAAGCATTTTTTTAACCTCAACTGTGAGTAAAAACATGCAACAAATCTCAGAGGATGTTAAGACAAAAAATGCTCAGTTTTTCTTTTCGTGTTTTTAGTGTCTGAGATTGGTGAAAGGAGGAAGTAGTGAGTTGAAAGACAGATGTGGTCATATGCTTTCCCTCCAGTGTATCTGAGACTACTTACACGTTGTCAGTAGCTTGTGTACACAGAAGTCTTTTGTGGCATCCTATCAGTGAGTACTCATGCAGAAATTATTATGTGGGAGTTTTTCTGAAAAGAAAGAATTGGAAGAGCAAGAAACACTAAAAATAACATTCAATACAATAACATTCATAACAATCTACTCTTAGCCTAAAACCTCTTATCTAAACTCTCCAAGCAAGCATGCAATTATACCTTAATCCAAGTGTTCTTTAACAAAAGCAAAGGTCTGTTTTTGCAGGAGAAATTCATTGCTATAAATGCTGTGGAGCAACACTTGTTGCCTGCATGCACTACAAGTGAGGTTCTTTCCAGGAATCTGCTTTCTTGTGCACAATTTAACTATTAGGGAGATTACATTTGAGGTGCCTTTTAGGGCTGCTCTTACATGTGGTGTCCAGGCTTGGCTGAGGCTGTTCCAAGGGCTGTCCAGCCTGGCAGTGCTGCTGCCTGCCTGGAAGGCAGGAGGGCTTTCAGGCTTCAGCCCCAGCTGGGCACCCAACTTTGCTTCCCAGGAAAAAGGTTTAGGGCAAAGGAGGCAATACTGCTTATCCTGCTGTGAGGCCGGGGTATGCTGCATGCGGCATGCTCAGGTCCTGTGTTTTATATAGTTACTGAAATCCACTGATTGCTGTGTGCCCAGTCCTCTTTCCTCTGAATTCTGCTTCCCCCAGGCATCAGGCAGCTGCAAATGCTTTTTCCTGGGTCCCTCCTGTCTGCTATGTCAGCCTCTGCAAGGAACTAGCATGGAAAGAATGGTGGAAGTGTCCCTTCCACCCTGGCTCCCACCATCCCACAGAGAAGGCTCTGCTCAGCATCTGTACTGTGAGGTTTTGTCACAGCAGGAGCCAGCACGTGAAATGCCTTGAAGACTTACCTTGTTCTCCCAGGAGGACTTGGCTTTCTGGGCTGCAAGCACACACTACTGGGTCACGTCCAGCCTCTCACCCAGCAGCACCCCCAAGTCCTTCTGGGCAGGGCTGCTCTTGAGCTATTGATCCTTCAGCCTGTGCTGATATTTGGGGTTGCCCTGACCCAGGTGCAGCACCTTGATCTTGGTCTTGTTTAACCTCATAATATTCCCAGGTACCACTTCTCGAGCTAGACCAGGTCCCTCTGGATGGTATTCCATCCTTCAAGTGTGGCAACTGCACCACCCAGCTTGGAGCAACCTGGAAATTAGCTGAGGGTGCGCTGGACCCCTCTATCTATGTCGTTAATTGGGATATTAAATAGCACTGGTTCCAGTATGGCCCCTAAGAGACACCACTTGTCCCTAATGTCCACCAGGATTCAGAGCCATTGACCACCACCCTCTAGGTGAAACTGTTCAACTAATTTCTTATCCTTTTAACAATCCACTCATTAACCCCATCATGCTCCAATTTGGAGAAGGATGTTGTGGGGACCCTGTCAAAGGCCAGATAAATGACATCTGTAGCCCTTCTCTTGTCTATTGATGTAGTCGCTACATTGAGGAAGGCCACGGGGTTGGTCAGGCAAGAGTTATGCTTGGTGAAGCTGTGCTGGCTGTGCCAAATCACTTCCCTGTTCTCCATGTGCCTCAGTGTACTCCTAGGAGGATCTCTTCCATGGTATCCCCAGGCACAGAGGTGAGGCTGACAGGGTGGTAGTTCCCAGGCTCTCTTTTTCTATCCTGCTTTAAGAATGGTACAATGTTTCCCTTTTCCCAGTTACTAGTGACTTCACCTGACTCTCAGGACTTTATCCAAATATCATGAGGAGAGTGGTTTAGCAAGTGCATCAGCCAAATCTCTCTGGGCTGCATCCCATTGAGTCCCACAGATGTATGTACATTCAGGTTCCTCAAGTGGCCATGAACCTGGTCTTTACACACACAGGGAGCGACTTTGCTCCCCACATCCCCGTCCTGCTGTCCATCCACTCAAGAGATGTGGGAAGAGAAGTTGTCATTGAAGACAGGCAAAAAAGATTGTTGAGTATCTCAGCCTTCCCCTCATCCATTGTCACCAGTTTTCCAGCATTGCATATTGGAGAGTTACACCTCCTTTGACCTTCCTTTTCTGGTTAAATCTGGTTATATCCCTGCACAGCCTCTCTCTGGTTGATTCACATCACTCTTATTTATTATTTATTTATTTTTCACACAAATCTTCAAGTATGGAGGCAAGAAGCAAAGGTCTTGGGGGGTGACATGGCCGGAGATCAGCTGAAAGGGGAAGGCTGCTCCCCACCTCCCTGAGCCCACAGTCTCTTACTAAACTGAGCCACATGCTGTTTTTATTGCCTCCATGGCCCATCTCCAGGGTTTTAGGTGTTGGGAAGCAGGTGACCCGCAGTAACTGCTGGGAGTGTATCCCCTCACACCTGTGGGGCAAAAGCATATAGAGTAAGGTTGGGCCAAACAACAAAGCTGATTTCTACCAGGTCATTCTGCTTTCCACTGTTTTGCTTGATGTCTTAAAGCAAATAACATCTTTAATAGGCACGAAATGTACCTCTGAAATAGTTTTGCAAATTAAGTGGCATGCTACCACTCATAAATGACATGTAATGTGAGACAACAGGGATTTAACTACTGGGAAAGGCACAAATTACTTCCACACCCCAATCTTTTTAGCAGCTTAGCAGTTTTCAGTGTTCACTTCTCCTATGTATGTCTATAAATAAATGTTCTACGTTCTTTTATTGCTCCATAATTTTCACACCATATTAATTTTACTGCTAAAATTAAAGGTGGAAAGAAGACTGAGTTTGATGTCCATTTTTGCATCTGTATCCCTGTACAAATTTGTTACAGGCACGTTTTCCACCTCTCAGCAGTGGTAGCTCAGGGCTAGCAAAAAGGGAGGGTGGATAATGTGACACGCATTTTACTTTCAGCAAGCTTGTTATACCAGCTCTGAATTTTTCATGAAGGCTTCAGTAACCTGTAGCCGAAGCTCGGGGGGTTTCCACCACAAAGAGGTGGATCAGCCTAGCTCTCACTTCCCATCTGGCACAGGGTGACAGGGACAGTCGGGGGCTGAAGGAAACCTGAAGAAGAAAAAAGTTCATGTGGGACATCCATTGTGATGCATGAAAAGCTAAACATGTGCCTCTTGTAGGGACGCAGCTTTGAAACACTTACTTATCTCTGGCTTCAGATTATATTTAGTCAGGGTGTTTTACTTCAGTCACCAGCACAGCTGTCCTGTCTGTAAATAATACTACAGATAGATTCCCTCAAACCTTTATTTTGCCAAGGCTGCACTTTCAGCATCTCTTGACAGCTTGTGCCACAAATTCTGTGCCTGCCGCCTCGCTAAAGTGGGGTTTGAGTCAGTGACTCAGAAGAATTGTTTGTCCATTTATTGACTTGGGGTTTTTTTAAATAATAAAAGGAAAAATCTATTCCAATGGAAGAGATGCTTTTAATTTTTTTTTTTTTTTTAGTTCAAAGCAACCTCAAAGGGGTGTCTTTAGGTATAAACTGCTGTCTATAATAAAAACTCAAAAAAAACCCCCAAAAAACTCTGCAGTTCTGTGGTCTTCTAGCAGTTGGTTCCCCGAAGCAATGTAACTCCTATGTGTATGGGAGTTGAGCTGGTGCACCCCTCTGAAGGGCATTCTGCACTCAGTTATGTAGAAAAAACTAACCATCTGTGAAGTATTTTATAAACATTGTAAAAGGTGAAAAGACAAAGATTTCAGAAGTTACAGGGTGTCAGATTAACTTTTGTCATGAAAAAACACTTCCTAAGATTTTATTGTTTTTTAAATGCGTTATGTCTTTTTTTTTTTTTTTTTTTTTTTGAATCACATGATCATAGAGTGTAGTTCTTCAGCACAAGGTGCTATTACTGGTTAATTAGTTCAATTTCTGGGCAACTGCTGTTGCACTGACCTACTGAATGTGTGGTTCGGTTAGTCCCTTAATGCATACAGTTTATATTTTGCTCTGTACACAAAGCAACTATTTCATTTGTGATTTTTTTTTTTTTCCTACACTGCTTTTTATTTTTTCCCTCATAATCTCAAGTGCTTCCCAGATACCAGTTTAGCTCCAAGACTACTCTTTGCAATGAGGCAGTGGAATGTGTGTGGAACTGGGTTTTTCTGAGAGGTGGAGGCAGGAAGAGAAATAATGAGTTATTCCTAAAGTCTGGGCCAATCTGGGGTGTTCAGTCAAAGATGTTTATGCTCCTGTAGCAGGCACATGCAGGCACCTACCACTACTTCAGCTCCAGCTGTTGCCACTGAGCTTTTCAGAAGCAGGATTTTCCAGGAGGGAGAGAAATGGCATCTCAGCTTGTGAAGAATTTGGCCATGTTTCTTGCCTGTGAATGTTAGGCTCAGATTTAACAGGGGATGCATTGTTTACAGTCTAGGAACAAAATTATGTGATGCATAATACTAAAACAGACACTTGGTAAAATCCTTGTAATTTTTTTATTTATAACACAGGGAGAAAGATCTCCCCAAAGACATTAAATAGGTTGGTTTTTATTCATTTCAGACATGCAGTTTATTTAACTGTTGCCTGTCATTGCAGATACTTTGCTTTCTTAGTGAAATTAAGTTTGCTTAATTTTGGGTTTAATTTATGTTTGTGTTTTTGAGAGAGGAATAGCAAGTATATTGACCAGCCCTTCTGTCTGTTAGCCTCGTGTGGTCATGTGCAGAAACCCCTGGCAGAGATGTGCGTAGGATCCTTGGTCTGACACTGAACAGCCGCTGCTGTGGGAGATGGTGGGCAGCCAGGCCCTTCCCAGGAAGCATCTATCCTTCCCTTCCCATGTTTGGGTTTGGTTAACCAGAGAGCTGCTCTCCTGCAGTTCTGTTTCTCACTGCATGGTGGGAGAGCAGCTTTCTGGGGAGCCTCTCTGAGCTGGAAGAGCAGGGGCAGTTCCAGACACACCGGGGAGCCGATGGCATGGCAGGAGTGTGAGCACAGGGCTGATATTCCTGCAAGGGGAAGGCTCCTGCTGCCAGAAGACAGCCGTGCTTCCAAAACACTTATGGTGTGAGTGTGTAAGTACACGCCAACAAGGTGTTACTGAATATCAGGGGCAAACAACTCCCTGCCAGATAACAGACCTTAGTAAAATTATCAGTCAATCTTCAGGTGTCAAGGCATGGCCTTCCCAAGAAGCCTTACCTGGCAGATAAATGTGTTTGTACTTGGATTGCAAGCTGCTTGTGGATGTTTAGGTGGCAGGTTTAAGATAGGTGCTTAACATGGAAACCCAAAGCTGCTAGAGGGAAAGGGTCTTTTGCCCCCAAACAGATTTTCTAACTGCTTCATGCTGCCTCCTCTTTCTCTTCCATTTGTCAAACTGTACTGTCAAAGCCACCACAAGCATTACACTCATTTCATGTGACTAGAAGCTTTTTTGAACTACCTTACATTTGTGATAAGAAAAATGCCTTTTTTTTTTTTTTTCCTTCTCTAGTAAGATGCTTCTGTGTGTATTTGATCATGGGAAATAACAGACCAGGCACTCCAAAATCCCAAAACAACCACAATTTTAAAGTCCAACCCAAACCTGAAAGTCCAGAGTTAATTTTTTTTTTTTCTTTTTTTTTTTTGTTCTGAGCTGCATTTGTCAGTAAGATATTAAATAATCAGTGTCAGGTTCAGCTTTTGTCTCCAGGGGTCAGTGGATGTAACCTGCTCCCCGTAAATTCACAGTTTATGAGGCAGCGGCGATCTCTGCACAAGTGGGAGATGACTTTTGAACTCACACAGCCTCATACAGGAGGAACATTACACTTTATGAGCATGTTTAGGGGCTGTTAAGGCTGTTTAGGGGCTGAAAAGTCTTCCCTCATAAATAATGGAGCTGACTTAAGGGAGACGACTCTGTTTATCTTTAGACAAACAAACCCGCCTTGCAAACACACCCCCTGTATCTCTTCCTTCTGGGGAAAAAATAACATGGGCCATCGTAAATGTTATTTCCTTTGCCCTTTTCTTTAGGGAATTCATGCAGCATTGGTGAGGAGAATGATAGCAATCTATACTCATGTTTTTCTTTTCTATGTTGCTCTGTAGTCCTAAATGAGAAATAACCCATAAAGGGGAAAGGAAACGTGAAGTGCTTGAGATCAGAGTTTGCAGCTCACCAGTGCTGGCTGTATGCATTTCCTCCTGTAGGACTTGGGAGATTTCCTTTCCCCAAGGGCTGTGAGGAGTTGGTATGCACAGAGCTTGCCCTGTGCTCAACTGCTTCTCTTGACCCTTTTCTAATCCTGCACATGCCCAGGCAGCCCAAGACATCCCTTGCAAAAAAGCAAGGATGGGGTTCCTGCTGTCTGGAGGAGAAGACAGCTTGAGTCAGTAAAATCAGTGCTGTTTTCCCCTTGCCATTCTACCAAAGCAGCTCACCTGTCTTGTCTGCTCTGGCTTTTTACCTGCATTTCATCTTCTCTTCAAGACTCTCGGAGAATGGGGAAGGTTATTATCAGGTAAGAGGAAAGCAGGAAAAGCAGACTCACAGCTCCTTCATCTCCTTCCAAATGCAGAGAGAAGCAGAAGAGTGAAGATTCTGCATCTATTTTGCATTATTTGGGGGGGTGAGGGGAGAGGTTGCAATATGTCCATTGGCATTTTCTGCATAAGCGTGACTGCTGCAGGAAAAGAGAGTCAAAAATCTGAGTCCAATTCTGACTGACTACAGCATCTTCCCTTTCCAATTTCTTAAGCCTGTGCCTGAGCCTGGCTGTCAGGAGCAGGCTCTGAGCAAGTGCAACATCATTTAAACTCACATGTGTGCTGTGTGTTACCTCTGAATAGCTGTTTTCTCCACTTTGAACTTTCTTCCCTAATTATTTACAGCCAGCCATGTTCATCCTTAGGGGTATTTTGGACTCTTTCTGTTAAAGGAAGCCGAGCTTTGAATCCTGTTTTGTGCATTTGCTAATTGGAAAATGACACAAAAATTAACATTTCTCCCCTCAGCTCAAAACCAGCAGCTAAGTACAGAGTGGAAGAGTTCAAATGGAATTGCTACAACTACCCCCACCACCATAGACAGCTGAACAGGCAGCCTTACATAACCATAGTTAAGTTACTCCTTCTCTACACTGTTGTTAGCCGTCATATACATATTTAATGGGTTTTCATTATATCCTATAAATGCTGGCACTAGAATACTTTCCCCAGGGCATTCTCTGAATAAAAGAAAGGAGAAAATGACGAATGCATTTAGCACATGCGCCCACAACTTCATGATAAAAGCCAGCATTTCCCCATACAACACCTGTTGTTGTAGCTGGGTTAATTACTTTTCATTGTAATCAACTGCCTGAAATATTTATCACGGGGCCTGTAATTTCCCAAATCTGAAAGCAACACCCAGAAAAAAAAAACGCAGCTTTGACTCTAATATTTCAGGTATGACGTTCAGTGGGTTCAGTGCTTTTTTTTTTTTTTTTTTTTTTTTCTTCCCCTTTGGATTCCTTGCAGGGTATAGTTCTTAATTATCATCTTCCATTAATTCAAAACTTTTTGTTTAGTAAAAGTGCATCTTCTCTGATGTTATATAAAAATACTGCTCCTTAGAGTAGTGTTTTTACAGCATTATGGTTACTGAATTAGGTAAGCATAATGCTCTCTTCTTTCTCAATTCCATCTTCAGTCCTCTCCCTATTCACTGCCTTCTCCTAAATTAGAGGATCCATAAACCATACGGACTGGTGGTGTGGTCCTGATGAATAATGTAGAGTCTCTTTTGTCTGAGATATGAGACTTTTATTTTTTTAAGAGTTGCAGAAAGGGAAGAGGTGTGACTGGAGGAACCCTGTGGCTAAACTCTTGGGGAAGGTATGTGAAACCTGTCCTGCAAGCCACCTGGCTGTATCTGATTCTGCTCCTGTTGTAGCTGATGGAAGATGGTTTTTGTTGCCTTGCACAGAAGCAGGAATGGGCCTGGTAATGTCAAAGAGCAGCCAGTATTTTTCAACTTTTAGTACTTTATGCAGCAAAAGCTAAACTAACATAACAATTAATGTCCCCAAATCCAATTTCTTAGCAGCTTCAGAAAGTCATCTCAAAGTGTGTATTGCGTCAAAACTTGAGAGGATACCCAGTCATTGTACTCCAGATTTTGACCTTGGACAGTGATGTCCCTGTGCTCAGCAAGTTCTGCAGTGCAAAGAGGTGGATGGTTTAACTTTAGCCTTCCCCTAAACCCAAATCCTTCATTCTTCGGAGAGCCCAAGGACATTAATTCTTTCTACATAAAGCTGAGTGCTGTCTTTGCCCTATACCTAGAGAATTCACATTAAAACAGAAATAACCATTTACCTTTGCAAAGCTGGCAGGAGTGGGAGGAAAGCAAATCAGCAAGCCATGTTCTGCAATCCAAAGCTTTCCCTTGCCCTGGCTTTGGAGCATGGGCCGCAGTTAGAGCTAAGGGAGTACATGTGAGAGAGACAATGCAACAACAGAAGGGAAAGCTACACTGTGGCCGCTTGGGAGATAATTCACTTCCTAATCCCAGAGCACCTGAAGGAAATCCTCAGCACTTCAAAGGAAGCTGTGAGGTTAAATGGTCTTGGCACACGTAAATGATATTGATGTGAGTGCCTGATAGGGTGCTTTAATAAATGCTGCTGCATCATTCAGCATCTGGCATGGGTCTTTTCCTCCATAGACTGCCTTTTGAGGGTTATTCTCCTTGGAATCCTGTTGGCCAGGGCACGAGTTAAATAGAGTGGTGCTGAAAACCTCCCATAGGTGCCAGCAGGAAGGCATTCTGCTCACCTCTGATGTTTAGTGCTCTTCTCCAAAGTCATTTCAGTGCACTAAATGGCAGCAATAGCCTTCTCTCTTCTGCATTTACCTGTATGTGGTGCATGGGAGAGGGCAGGATCTTTTGGCTGGGCAGGAACTGCCAGGAAGTGGGTGAGTTTTGGGGAACTGTGGTGTGAACAGGTTCTGCTGCACAGAACCTGTCATTCTGCACTTCTGCAAGGCTTTGCTTTTCTGGAGCTTCTAAAGGAAGACGATAAGCCTGAATGATTGCTGGCTAGTTATCTCAATCTTTTCTAGTTGGAATGAGCACATGAACGGTATAGACAGAAATAGATGAGTTTTTTGATGCCCTTCTGGCAGCAGAATGAACAAAATGGCACAAAATGTATTCTGTTTGGAAGCTAGGATGATTGGCTCACACAAGCATATCCTCTCTAATTTATCCTGATGAACAAATCTTTTTTTCCTCCTCTCTATCACAGTAATTTCTGGTGCTCCTATTTGATAAAAGGTAGCAGTGGCAGAGTTCTTTGGAAGTCATACTCCATGGAAGTACTCTAGTACTTGAGATAGTTTTCAACCAAAATGATTAGATTTTCAATACCTAATTGGATAAATAACCTGGTCTAATGTCTTAGCCGACCCTGATCTGAGTAGGCAGTTGGATTAGACACCTTTTGCTCTTCCTTTCAACCCAAATTACTCTGTGACCTGAAGTCAAAGTATTTGTCTGTAACCACACACTCAGCTGTTGGGGGGTAAAAATGCAATGTGAAACAATGGTGTTACCTCCTTACTACCACTTTTGTGACAAAGAAGGTGTGGGATCTCCTACAGAGTCACTGCACCAAGCTGGTGGGAGTTGCAGTGGCTCCCAGATGACTCTGATTTTTGTCACTGACTCAATTGGTTTAAAAATCAGCTATTTTTAAATGTATGTTTTACTATTTGTTTCACTTCCCCCCCACCCCCCCACCCCAAACTGGTAGCTGTTAAAAGTCATGTGCTGAAAATCTCCCCGATTTAAATATCAGCTCCCTTAGGGAGGGGGGGGGGGGAAAGCTCTACCAAATCATCTGCTGCTTTCTTGCATATTTTCTGTTTCCTCTGCCTCAGATGCTTACAACTCTCCAACTTGCTTGTTTGCTTTGGGGAAATTAGAGTCTGTGTGGCTATTAATTGTATGTTTTCAAGCATAGCTCTCAGGTTTGAGGCAAGTGTGGTTGGTTGGCTGTTCAAGGCTTTAAACTCTGGGCAATTTAAAGAGAGTGTCATGGCAGACGAGCTGTCCATCAGCGAGATTGTTATTTGCAGGTCTAATGTCATATCCATGTATAACCAGATAGTGATTGACAGGAAAGTTTGTCTTGGAAGGAGCAAAGGTCAAGGTTTTGCTGACAGCTTAACAATGGAAATATTGCATCACCAGGATATTTTATGGAGTGATACAGACATCTACATAAATGTAACATATGATGGTGGAGCACTGGTGCAAGATGAAGCTCTGCGCTAGGATGAAGTTTTAGAGCACTTATAAAAATAAGTTGTCTGTGCTTTATCCATCTTTTTGAGGAATAAACTCAAAGTATCTGTGGGCATGGCTCATGCAATGAATTTGGCTCACATCACAGGGAAGAGCCTTCGCTGCAGAGCACTGTGGTTGAGTGGACAAGATATTAATTGACTTTGTCAGTGACTTCCTTGGGGGACCTTGAACAAATGATTGCACCTGTGCATTACTTTTCCCTCCATTTAAAGGGGAGAAAGCATTTTGTCTGTCTTGAGTTTTAGATATGAAAACTCCCTAAGCCCTCTTGGCTATAAAATAATTAGTTTAGAAAACCTGAAAGATACATAAAAGAGAACAACTGAAAAAACAGATGTTCAGAATACTGGGCTTCTGGAAGACCTTTCCCAATTTGTCTCTTCTGGGTTTATTTTTCCCTTTCATTTCTTTTTTGAATTTCTCTGCTATACTTTGTTGGGTGAGCTCACTTCCTCTTGTCCCAGCCTGGTTCTCAAATAATCATCCTTTCTTGACTTTACCTGGGAAAATTATTTTTGCATTTAATGTACATTAAACTAGAGACTAAAGACTAAGAGATTTTTATTGCTGTCATGGTTGAGATTTAAGCTATATTTTTCCTGCTTTCTCCATTTCCATAGTATCCAAGACTCCTTTTCTCCAGTCTCTGCTCCAAAATAGGAATTTTTTTAACTTTCTCTTTCTGCACTGCAACCTGTCACTAGTGATCTTCAGTAGTGCCCGTGCTATAAACCCAAAGAGGGCAAACCAAATAAAGCAGCAAAATAAAAATTCAAAGCAGCTCCCCAAATACCTTCCTCAAATGCACAGCCTGAGTATTTAGTTAATATTTGAATTAGGCACTGAAGGTCAACAAATTCAGGCCCTGCTGGAACACGTGGGTCACTGGGAGCTGTGGCTGAGAGCTCTCCCTGCTGCCCTGTCCCTTTGTTCACACATGAGGATCTCACAAAAGGCATCATCTCCTCCGCATCAGGTTTCTTTTCCTGGCTTCTACAACACAGTTACCCATGCTCTTCAAACACTCATATCCACACTCTTCCCCAGTGATAAGGGTCCTTTTCCATCATGGATGGTAATTCTCATCTTCTCCCATACCTGGAAAACTCCAGACCCTGGGCTAACCAAAGGTGCCTCATTTCCCTATTTCATAAAACAGCAGAAGGCATGATTATAACAGAGAAACAATGATAATGCAATGAAGTTGCTTCCAGACAGTATTATTCATCAAAGTAATTAATTACTTGAATAATGGATGAATTTTAATTTTTAAAACCTTAACTCAGTACCAATATTTTTTTAACCTGAAAAAAATAATCTGATTTAGTTAAAAATTTAAAAATTATTACATTGCTAGCCAGAATGACAATTTTTGAACTGAGTAATTCTGTATTGCAAGATATTAATCTTTTACTAGCAGCTCTTTATTTCTCACTGTACTTGCAAGTACTAGCATTTCTGTTGTGTGTAAGCAGAAAAAGAAGGAAAAAAAGCAGGCAAGTTGTACCATTTGTGCCTGATAGATAGGGATGCAGGCAAAGCTGGGCACAACTGTTATTCCCCTCCTCTAGGCAAGAAATGCTAATGATTTAGGTTTTTTAAGGTCTCATGCCTTCATTATACTCCCCATCGTATTTTTTATGGCATTCTGTGAAATTAAAATCTAAACCCACAATGTCTGTCTCCAAACCAGAGCATCCTGCTCCACTATAGAGGCTGGTGTACTTCAGTACTTTGGGTTCCTGATGGAAATTTCCCTAGTTGTGGAGCTGCCCCATCCCAAGCATGCTGACCTGCAAATGCTGCCCAGTGAGGGCAGAAGACTGCTTTGGACTCTTGTAAGAGCAGCTCTCTCTCTGCAGAAATGCACTTGAGGAAGCAGAAGAAGCACAAAACCTACCTCCATGTTAGGAATGAGGGTTCATATTGGAATTCTTAGCAAGTGCATCTCCCAGGAGGCTCTGCTTGACTCAGAAAGGCTTTCTTTAGTACCTTGAGCTACCAACAGCATCTACCACGTAGGATTCTTCCATCCCTAAACAGCAAGGTTTTTTGCTTGGATTTTGTAAACCATATAAATAAGTAGTGGTTGGAATCTTATCTAATTTAAGCTTTTTATGGACAAGGGGAAAACAATGCCAATAAGGTTCCTTTCCACCTGATCCACCCAAACTGACCTTTGAGATTACTGCATTTACCCACTATAATTCCATGTTCTCCTCTGCCTGGCTTCATAAAGCAGCAGCACTACCTGTCTGAGGGGGAATATGATCTTTGTATGCTGCTGTTCAGGGCACACTCGAGGGCACGCAGAGATCCTAGTGACCAGCTCGTTCCCAAATCCCCTCTGGTGCAGAGCTGCCACAGGTGCACTGTGTGCCCATTGGGACACTGGGCAGTGAGGCCACATTCCAGCAGACTGCCAGCCTCCTGCACACCCCCAGTATGGCACACAGGATTTGCCTGCTGGGTTGGCAGGCCAGAAACAGGTTACCTTTCCAGCAGTATCTACATTTTAGGCAGTACTTGTTGATTAATGTGTCCAGCTCCTGCCCATAATCCAAGAGGGTACATGCTGGGGGAGTCTGTTTTGAAAGCGGAGATCCAGCAACTCTCAGGTGTGACAGTGGTCAGCATAGGGATTGTCTTGCAGCTTCCTGCAGGTGTCTCAGAGCATGCTGGAGCACAAATGCTTCCATTTGCTTGCTTTTCCCAAGTCCTGGCTCATTCAGCTGAAGCCTGAGCTGGCGAGGTGGGCTGGGGAGCAGGCAGGTGCATGATGTTAGGTGCTGGCATTGTTAACCAGGTTTTGAGCAACATAACTCTGTTGCTTTTAAAGGTGTTTCTCTTAAACCCTGTGGAACTTGGTTTGTTTTGTTCTGTTTTTTGGGTTTGTTTTTTTCTTTTTTTTTTTTTACGTTGTTCTACTCCAGTGTGGTTTTGCTGTACAGTCCTTCGTATAGGTGCTGATACATTCCCACAAATATTCTTTATTCCCCTTCCACTGTAAGAGCAGAAAAAGCTGGGCAAGCACAGGGCCAGTGCCGTTGTTAGGCTGCCCAGCTGCACCGGGGCGAGGGCAGCCCCACATCTGTCGTGTGCCAGGGGGGATGCGCTGCCAGAAACCCGAGCTCAGCTCTCTGCCAAGAGGAGCAGGGCCAGCGCGCCGTGAGCCCGGGCTATTCTGTGAGCTCACACAGGCAGAGAAAGCTGACAGGCAGGTCTAATCCACTCTGCTGGTACCCGTTAGATGACAGAGCATCAGTGCAGGAAGGAAAAAAACCCTAATAATTGAAGTCACACACCATGCGGCGGCGTTGGTTCCTGAGAAAATGACAAGGAAGGGCTCAGTCAGGACCACCTGAGCTTGTGCCTGTCAGCTCAGTGGTAGCAAATGTTGCCTGTATTTATATTTGTGTTCTCTCCCCTCTGCAGAGGGAGATGATATGCCCTGAAATGGTGTATGTTACAAACACACTGCAGAACGACACAGAATCCACACCTGGGGTGTAATATAATGTTTGGTGTGGGTTCTCTTTAATTTTGTCATATAGGAGCAGGCATGAACGTCAGATCTATATTTGAGTGTTTTTATGGGATTCACTATGAGGAACTTTCTTAGATGAAATTTATAAGATAATACTACACCAGCATTACACTGGTGTCACTGCAGACATTTTTTGGTGACAAGCGAGGGGACGCAGTGGAAGGAATACAAGGTCAAATGGAAGCGCTCTGCCTAAGAGACTGCCACTAACTATGTGTCTGCATTATCCCAGGCACTGTGGGCCCTGACCCAGCTGGCTTCAGCTACTAAACCATAATATTTAATAAAAATCACTGTAATCTGAGGTCTGCTGTTGCAGTGCCCACTGTCTGCTGGCACAAGCTTTGAAGGAGCGCAAGGGAAGGCTATCAAACACACTCGCACCCAAGTTCAAATTTACCATTTTTATCTTCAAAGCCCAACCCAAAGTAGGGAAGGGACTGCCTCACGCCTGGGAGATCATGACCTCCCATGACAGCTACATGCTTCCAAAACAATGGATCTGTCAGCCACAACAGAGAAACTTGGAAGTGTGGGAGACAAAGATCTCTAGGCAACTTGGCCCACGATTATGGAATGCCTGGAGGAGATCAAAACCACCACAAAACTTGCCACCTTCAAATCAAATTTAAAGACCATGGTTTTTTATTTGTGCTTCCCCCCAGTACACCATCCCCTCAGAGAAAAGAAGAAAGTCGGTGTAAAAACACGTGCTTGTAGGGGTGGGGAGGCAGGATGTAGGATGGAAATGTGGATCTCTTTAGCTGTTTACTTGCACAGGAGGTGCTTGGGGTCAGTGAGGAAGAGTCTGATATAAATATTCAGACACCTGAGCATAGTTGGAAACATTGTTGGGACTTATTACAGTGATACTTATAGAGATGTCTGCTTTACAATGTTCTTTACAGAGCCTGTATCCACATCCTGATGAAACTACCTTAGGGGGCAGACACTCAGTGTAAGCTGAGACTGAAAATGGAGCCAGTTCTGTAATACATGCCTGGAAAAAGCTGACAATCAAAAGAATACCCCTAACTCAGTTTCAAGTCTCTGCTTCTAAGGGTGGTATGTGGTTAAATAGGAACAGGCATGGGCCTTGCATCTACATTTCTGAATGCTTCCCAGGAGGCCCACTCTCATGGACACTTGACATTTCTCCTACATAAATTAAATTGAAGTGATGTCTATGCAATTTAGAATTAGAGACACCTCCCAGTGCCTCTCAATAAAAGTGCTGGCATTTTGTTGATATTAGTATTTCTAATATGACATAGTGGAAAGAGCAACATTGTGTATACAATTAATAACATTATATGTATAGATGTTCCAGGAAATTGATTATTTTTCCCTTCCTAATAGAAGAGTAAGTACAGAACTGTGTGATATATTTCAGCAAATGAATATCTTACTGGTCCATCCAGTCCTCAATTTTTTATATAATCTTCTCATATTTAAAATGTGTATGCTTCTTCAATATGTTTTGAGTGACTTACTTTGTTTTATAGGCCTTATTTATTTGTTTTTCTTTGACATTACCCAGAAAATTTATTTTGCTTGCATATTTAATGTATTCTGAAAATAGGTCCTGAGAGCCATCAGAATTAATTCACCTCATTTTTGTTTGCACTTTTTGATTCAATATTGTATTCACAGAATCACAGAAAGGAATCATAGGATTAGTTAATTTGGAAAAGACTCTTGAGATCATAGGGTTCAAATGTAAACACATTAAACAGTAAACAGGCATTCAGAGACAGCTTATTGTTTCATGATGAACTTCCTATTTCCAATCATAGCAAGAACTAGTCATGCATATGGTATCTGAGAGCAACACCAGTAGTTCATATTTTATCCCAAACATCAACAGCTACTGTGTCCATTTCCCTATGGCTGCAGCAGTAGAAAGTTCTTTGGTCCCAATCCTTTGCTTGACAGTGTATCTGATATTTTGCCCTTTAGGAGCCCTTTTCCCAAAAACTTGGCAAGTGTGTGCAAGTGGCTGGGGGATGTGCTGAAGCCTGAGAATGAAGAGAGCATTTTGTAGTGGTGTAAGTGAAAATTCAGGCACCTCTCTGAATAAAAGACATTGACTGAAGATTAGTGTTCTGTATGTGAGATTAGGAGGTGGGTGTTGCAGGAACAGTGCAGATTAGTAGTGGGAAAGGGGGAAGAGAAAGGAAAATAAATCACCTTGTCTAGAGAGCCCTGTATCCCTCCACTGGACCATCAATATCTACCTCCTGACTGCTCCAGGAGACTTGCTCTGGCCCATTCTCCAGAAATGCTGAGATGTCTTGAGTCATCCAGCTCGACCTGTACCATCAGCTTCTCACTTCTCCAAGCAAAAGCATTCTCCCATGTCAGCACAGCTGCTAGTTCACTCATATGAAATAAAGGCTGCTCAGGACTGAGTACTAAACTAAAGTACTAAACTAGCACAGATCCAGATGTATCAAGGAAACAGCTTCATTCATCTACAGATTTGCACATTCTTGGAGTTCCTATAACACACTACCAGCTAGCAGTAATTTCATCCAATTAAACTCTTCTTCAGGACTGTGCCCCTTGGTGGCATTCAAAACGATCTCTTCTACTGCAAACTCTAGTAACACCATTGTATACAATTCAGTTTCAGAGGACTTGGTAGAAAATGCAGGAGATGCACTGCAGAGTGGGAGTAGAATTTCCCACAATTGTGGGGCTTGAATTTCTAGCAAGACCATTATGCTTGAAGATATGGGAGGCAGAGGTGACTTGCTACATATCACTTCTACACAGATCCATGGAGATATCCCTTTCTATCTTTCTGATAACTTTTTTTTTCTTTGTCTTAGGCTGCAGCTAAATCATTATTTTACTCAGAAAGAATTCTTAGATATTGATAAAACTTATTTTTTAAAGCTGTGAATAGAAAACAATAGTGAATGTCTGTCACACGTTTCAGTAGCCACCACACTGTTGTTTACCCCTCTTTCACCAGCAGTCTGCAGGGTGCTTTGCTGAACTACAGACAAATCTCAGGATTTTCCAACATGTAGAAAGAGCTAAACCACAAAAATATGGTTTTAGTCAGTGCTTTACCTGACAGACCTCTTTAATTAAAGGTTTAACTGTGTGCAGGCATCAAGCTTGTGAAACCTTTGCCTATAGAAAGACACTGGATTTTTCCATCCTCATCTTGATCTTTGTATTCCCGTGGGTGATTCTGGATTAAGTTCACCAGCTGGGCTTTAATTGTTCTGGATCTGAATGATGGCACTTCTCTGTATGGGGGTGGCAGAAGCAGGTCTCCCTCTGCATACGAACAGCAATCCTTCCCTGTTAATCCTCTCCATGTGGCTAATCCCACTCCAGGTGTAGGTGGTGGGAAGGTACCAGACTTGGTGCACCACTGGCAGATTCTTTTTGCTTGTTTGCCTGTTTTTGCTCATGGTATTTTCTTCCAGAGGAAAATAAATTCCTGACAGGTCTGGAATGCCTACTTTGTACGATGACAGCCTTCGTTATTTTTTATCTCTGAAGAGTCCCAGAGTGAGGGAATTGTTTGGATGTACAAAGCATTTCTTTTACAGAAGAGAAATGCTTTTGCTTGTAGGCTGTGATGCAATTCAGCTTTCTGCAGTATTAGTTTCCACTCCTTTTGTTTTTCACTGTCAGCAAGTGTTACTGGGTATATTACACCACATTTTCCTGTCTGTGACTAAGGATTTCTGTATTGGCTAAGGATGGAAATAATAGTAAAAAGAGGTCTTGGTGGCCGTGGGTCTTGTTCTTTTCAAAAAGCCCACTCCCATGGCAACAAGGCCTATTAGAAGGTAGCAGTCTTGTCACCACAACTTTAAGTCCTAATAATTCAACCAAAAAGATAAAACAAAATGTGGCAACTTTATCTTGCTCAATCTCTTACATAAAGTCATTTCTCAGAAACTTGATCAGTGGTAGAGACAACAAGCATTTAAAGGGGAGAGGCTTTGAGAAGGGAAAAATCCATTCACATCCGAGTTTTGAAAGACGAGTGAAAGATGGAAGAAAACATGATATTACAGCAATCTTTCTGCTTCTCTTGCACAGTGAACAATTGACCCAAAGTTTAGGATTTTGAGATTTTTATGATTAATAGGCCAGCTGGAGTTTTGAAATTTACCTCCTATGTGAAATAACATTTGCTTTATGAAATAATTATTGATTGCAAACACTTTGGCCAACAAAGAAAGAAAATAGAAAAAAAGGAGTAAAAATACTTTTTATTAAAGCAGTTATATCTTGTTCACAGATCATTTTTAAAAGTGGCCTATACTTAAAATGTACATTGGTTCCTATGGGCCACCAACTGGATTTCCCGTGTCTTTTACCGGTCCTGGCTTCAGAATAATTGTGTGACTGTAATCGACAGTGTGAGTTGGCTTTAGGAGTTGAGGAAAGATTATAATAGATATAATCTATTAATTATAAGTGAAACTTGCCTAAATATTTGTATGTAGTAAGGAAATACTTGTTTCTGCCCCTATCACAATGACAAGTCCAGGTGTTACCATGGCTCAAGGTGGTTTGAGCTGAATGAAAGTCGGGATGGGGCACTGCTTCCATACAAGATATACTGCAATTTAATTTTTGATGTGAAACCCATCACAGGCTGCCTATAAAGTTGTTGGGAGCCAAGTGTGTGGGGTTGAACTCAGAGTGTTTTGGGAATGAGGGTGGGACTTGCTTGTCCCAGGGAAGGTTAGGAAGGAACTTCCCACACTGCCAGCAGGGACTCAGCTGTGAGAAGCTGGCAGAGCCAAGGCTCCACTAGAGCTGCCTGGTATCCAATTTAAATTGCTATAAATGGGAAGGCCACAGGTCTTGTAGGCTGTTTGGCATATTGCTGAGCACAAAACAGGCTTGTGAAGCAGGAGTTGGGAAACCAGGCAGAAAAAGCCACGCTGAGGAGTGAAATGACAAGCACAGAGGCAGAGGTGTTTCACGAGACTCTGCATTTTCCTCCCCAAAGCAGGTTGTAGTGAAGCACTGCTCTCGGTGCAGTCTGTCGCCCACATGCTCTCTCTCTTGGGGTTTGGTTGATAAACCAAGGGACATACCCGAGTGATAATCCCACAGGAGGGCTGTGGCTTGTCTTTCAAAATGGCTGAGAGGTGCACACAAAATGAGCTGTAGCATATTTTTCACTGTTTTAAAAAGGCAAAGAAATTGTGACCACTTAGGTCAATGAATTCTAATGTGTGTGCCTGAGATGGAAAATAATGTAGCAAGTAAATAGAAATAATCACGAAGCCCAAAAGTTTTTATTTTTACTCTGAAAGTCTCCTTTTAGGTACAACCTCGCATTAGGCCAAGTTATTCTGGGACTGGATCTCCTTTCAGAGATAAGGGCAGAGTAATTTGTTTCCCTTTGATGGGAACATGGGTTAAAACATTCTTTGCTAGTACTCAGATCTTCCTTTGTTCTTTTGTTGGTATAATCAGAAAAAGGACTAAAAGACCTTTTAGTCAATAATAAGAAACTGCCAGCTCCTGAAATTCAGTTTCTTTTCCCTTGTGAGGGTAATATCATGACAGTATTTTGTGTTTTAGTGGGCACAAATATCAGTGCCCTCATGCAATGTGAGCCTAGGTTAAGTCCTCTCTTAAATGAGCAGGTGGCTTCAAACTTTGCTGTTCTAGTGATATGGATAAACTTCTGTTTTCACCAGTTATTTCTGATCATTTATTCTGGATATTAATTATTGTATACCAAACTTCCACAAGCCTGTTAATATCTGATTTACAATAAATTTGTGTCAAGTACTAGATTTGATATCCACAACCGTTTATTCTGTTGACTCAAGTGAAAACCTCATAGTAGCCTTTGTGAGAAAAATAAGACTAAGTTTTGCACTGGGGAATGGATTGGTTTAACCCTAAGCAATGTTGATGCTAGCATGACTTTAGAGCTTGTGTTGCTGAATCAGGCTGATGTGTGTGCCTGCAGAGAAACTTCTAACACTTCTTGATGTGTGGCGTAGGGTTGTTTTTTTCATACTTTGCTTTGCTGCTGTCAGTGGGGAGTGAACTGCTCCTTTGGGTCGAATGTCTTGTATGGAAGAGCTAAAAATGTGCTTGCTAGTGCAAAAAAAAAAAAAAAAAAGAGGGAGATAAATAAAGGGCACACTGTTTCCAGTGGGTTCTCTGAGCTGGATTGGGAAAAATGTTGAAGTACCATATTTGGGCATGAGCTCAAAAGAACAACTACTTTGAGTAGCTGTATATATTTCAGTGAATGAAGAAACTAAACGAGTTTAGAATAAAAATTGTAGCAGTTTAGAAAATTATTTGAAATAATGAAATTGAATTTGTAAAGATGTAGAGTTGTTTTAAGAGACAGCTAAGGGAATGATGGAAAGAAAGAGAATCCTTGTTTTCTAGTCATTGCTTACATCAAAACTTCTTCATGCCTGGACTACATCTTTCCAGTCATGGGGTTTTCCCTAGCGAGTTTACAATGTTTTGTAATGTCATTTATTGGAGCAGAGCAGTGGAAGAGTTAGTGTGGGAAAAGGAAAGCAAATTTAGCAAATGCAAGCCTTTTGTTGTTTTCTTGCCTTGTGTAGGGAAGTAGAAAATAAAAGGACAATTACTGAGAACTGTGGTGCTTATTACAGTAGGATAGGGCTGGTACCTTGTGAAATAATGCAGGTGGGGAAGAACATTTTAGCCACCTCCTGACCTTCTGTATGCCCCCAACCCAGGGATAGTGCAGCTGTGTGTACTGACCTCGTGTGTACAGCATCCCACAATCCATGTGGCACCCTGTGCATATCACACCAGATATACGCTCACATGTCTGCTTGGGAAATCTCAGAAATCGATAGTTCTCAGGACAGGAAAAAAAACTAAGTTGTTACGTGGAGTAATGAGAGCTGCTTCTGGCTGGGGGACTTATGTAAAATGGCATAGAAATCTGCATGTGAACTTTTGTATAGTGTTTACTAGTGGTGGGGAACATGCTGACTTGCTGAAGGCTGTGCTATTTATAAACAGATAAGGAATCTGGGATTTAGAATGCTATAAAAGTAGTTCTCTGCCATACGTAGCTGTACAAATTGAAGATTTTAGCACAGCTCATTAAGTCAGTTGAGCAGCAGACATGAACAAGGCTCCTTCATCACAGCACTGCATGCCACCTTGCCCCAAGCTCTGGCATTTCCTTATACATTATCCTTTTGTAGGCTTTGTTGTTGTTTTTCTAAACTCAACAGGAGATCACACAAATACAAACGCCCATGCACAAGGTATGACTTGAGTTACCGTTGCACCCTGGAGAGTAATACTCCTTGCTGGTTTTACATGTCCCTTCTCTGTGAGGGTGTCCACGTGATGCTGCTCAAACAGAGCAACCAGGAGGCAGGAACAATGTCCCTCTATACGCTGCTGGGCCCGCATTGTTCCACGCAGAGCCCGCTGATGAACGTGAGATGGCAAAGTCATCGTCATTAGGCGGAATTTAATAGCAAATCAAAGTTTGAGGGGAGAATAGACTGATCTCAGCTTTAGCCTCCCTTGGGTCCTGCTGAAAGATTAGAGAGAAAGAGTAGGGCCTTGCTAAGTTGAATGTATCAGATTGTTTTTCAGCAATAGTTACGCCTGTTGTAAACCCCTGAGAAACACCCAGTTTAACTCTTTGGAAAAAGCATCGCAAAGTCTGGGGAAGAGCAGGAGAGGGCATGTAACAGAGGGAAAGGTGATGTTTGATTTTATTTCTCTGCTACTCATTGCAGAAAGAATAATTTCATGGTTCAGAAATTCTGATTTGTATAAATTAAGCTACGATCTTCCTTAAGAGATGACATCTCTAAACTTCAGTGAGCATGTGTAACCCGAAGGAGCCAGGCTCCAGGAAGACTGAGAATACAATTTTCCTTGTTTTCAGTGTGCTTTTTCCATTCCAAATGCTTTATCTCTGGAAAATTTTCCTTAAATTCTTTGTCATTTTTCCACAGAACTTCTCAAAGTTCTGTAGGTGGGGTGTCTGAGAGCTGTCACTACAGGGCAGCGAAGGAGTTAATGTGGAGTGTGAAGAGGGGCAGTGACCTCAGGAAAACTCCCCTACCAGCACCTGTACCTCGGGATCAGACAAAGCTAACAATGAGAAAGCAAAATGCGTTAGGTGATCTTCCTCCTGTGGTGTCTGAAATGTCACTGGGCACTGGCTCCTCGCCTCTTATTTCCAGCCTCCTTTCAGCAAAGCTCTCAGTTAAAAGACAGATGATGGCACCTCTTCGTATCAGAGCCTGCTGATCAGCTGGGTTGTCCCAGAAGTTTTATTCTTTTGTTAATGCCTTGGGATGTGTTATGTAGCAGCGATAAAATCACTACAAAGAAAGCTAAATATCAGCCAGAGAGATCTCCACATAGATACAGATATAAAAAAGCCAAAACAACAAAATAGGCAAAACTGGACTTGGGGCCCTTTTTCTCCTGGTCTGCCCAGAAGCCTGACTTCCCTGGGCTGTGCTGGGGTTGTCTCCAATAGCCCCTTGCAGTTTTAACCTGTTTCTTGGAGTAATTTGGGCAGCTTCTCATAATCCAATAAGCATCTCCCTGAAGTCTCTCCGAAGTTGTTTCTGTGGTTTCTTTGGCCAGGTCAGCAGGGACACTGGAACATGCCCTTTCTTCCTTTGCCTTCCTAGGTGAAGCAGAAGCTCTTAAGGGTGCAGGGATATTTTGGTTTTGGGTTGTTTTTTTTTTTTTTTTTTTTTTTTTTTTTGGTGAGTGGGTTGCTTTTTGTTCAGGAAATAGACAGTTCACATTATTGCAGAACCTAGAATTTTTGAGAACAGCCTTGAAACTTCTACTTTCAAACCTCTTCTCCAACTGTCTAGCAATATCTCTCTCTCTCTTAATCCTCCCTCCCAAGACACCTTCCGTTTTATGACCAAAGCAAAGTCACCAAATGAGAAACTATATCCTCAAGATACTTTTGTTTTTAAAACCCTTGTTCTTACTGGAATAGAATCCCAGTATTTGAAATGGAGAACTTACTGGTCTGAGTGAGGACAATATTCCCTTCTATAACATCAGTGGCCCACAGTGCCAAACCAGAGACCCTCACCGCATTCAGCCTGGGACCTCCCTCCTCACTAGTTTCCCTGTTTCCTGATGCCTGTCATTCTCCACTGTCCTACAAGTGTTCCCAACAAGTCCAAAATCTCATTTTTTTCATCTCAGCATGTTAAAAAAACAAACAAAAAGAACACCCAACAGAAACAACCAACACTTTTTTATTGTGTTCTAAATGTTTTGATGGTCTCAATGAAATTCAGCTTAGTTCACCCCAAGGTCTTTGGTACACTGCATGTACATCTGTCAGCCAAGCCACCCTTGCCTGCGCTGCATGGGGTGTCTGCCTGAATGTTGGAGTGGATTTTAGCCCAAAATATCTTATAAAATAGTTGGAGATCGTGTTCTCTGAGTCAAAGCCACATCTCACAAAGGACCTTTAACTTAGAGAAAGTCAAAGCGCACTCACCTGGGAAAAGGGTTTGAGCCAAACATTTTAGAATAATAGACCCAGGATACAAAGGGCACCACAACTAATTGCAACATTAGTAGGCAGAAAACTGTAGCTAACCATCCTGTCCAGAGAGGCATGACTTTGAATGCTGATCAAGGCTATTTTGTCTTGCTGACCACTTAGAGTTTGGAGAGATAGGCTCATGGGAGTCTTACTAAACCACTAACTCACCATGACTGACCCCAGTGTCAGTCGGCCCTTCACACTACATGACTCTGAGCCAGCAAGCTTGAGTTTACTGATGTGTTTCAGACTAATTAAGGTTGGTTTTCTTTAGCATTTCTAATGAAATCTTACCTCCCCAGAAGTATGTGCACACACAAAAAAAGACCCCCAAATGAAAACCGAAATGAAACAAGATGAGCTACACAATAGTGACAAATGATTTTCTTTCTTTGCTTTATTAACCAGCATAAATGCTGAGTCTCTCTCTTAAATAGCCCTAGGCAGTACAGGTAGTTTTGCTAATACAATGATGAGAAAAAAGAATGCTCACTTTTTTCCTCAGAGGAAACACTGTCTCTGCAGTCTGAGTGGATTTTCAAATTAAACCTGAACACTAAAAAGCAGTCAAAGTGTTTAGGGAAACATAAGGGTTTGGGGACAGCTGATGTTTGAATAAATCCTTCTGTAAACTGAGAATTGTCTTTATTTTTCTGTCTAGAAGGCTACTTGACAGAATGCAAAATGAAAGCATTCTCATGCAGTAATATACTGATTCTCTGACAAAATTTTCAATCCACATCCTACATGCACTGTCATTACCAAATATTCGAAAATTAGGTGAGAGGAAATTTGAAGTTGATTGCCTCATCTAAGAAGTGTGATCTGCCTCCAAACTTTTCCTTGGTTTTATTTAAACCTCTATGAGAAAATTGGGCAGCAGGGGAGCCTTCTTCTCCCAAGGCATGTGATGAGCAAGAGCAAGCACAGGGATGGTGCCCTTGAAGTGGGGCTGTCACACACACCTGCTGTAATGCAATTGCAAAGACTGCTGCAAAAGTGGTCTCAGGGCTACTTGCCCCAGATAGTTCTTGGCAATCTGAGACAGATTTGCTGGGGAGTTGTTCTTGCTGACTGCATGCATGCAACCTGGGAAGACACTCAAGACCTGTGCCAGAGACTTGTACTCTCAGAGATATTTTGTGCCCACAATATCAAACAGGAAAGGCTTCCTGACCTGTACTGTGTGACCTGACATCAAGCTTGCAAAAATTGGCTCACCCATTTAGGAAGAGTTCTCATAAAAAACACTTGGTCAGACATAAAAGTAAGTAAATTTTCCACTCTGTGTGAGTTTGTGTATGCATTTGCATGTATAGATGGAGTAAAGAAAAACATAGCTATATATTGCATAGGGTACTGATGGGTGATTACCTGATCACTGATTGCTGATTACCAGGCTTTTGTGGTGTGTAGCTGGTTCCCATACCTGTAGTACCATTATAAGGAATTAGGCTGGTGATATTATATGAAAATGTCTATGTTATGTATTTATAAAGCAAGAGATGCTATGATATACTTGATATCAAAACTGGAAGCTTTTTTTCTACACTATTAGAAATACTACTATAGGATGCCAGGACTCACATGTGGTCTCTCTTGCCTTTTCTGTCCCTAAGTATATTGTAAATTGAGATGGGGGAATAACCAGAGTCCCACCACGACATTTGAGTTCTCAGTTCATGAAAAGTGCACTAGACATTGCCTGTAAATATTGTCCCTTAGAGTTTCAGAACAGAGAATAGAAATCTAAAAGAGTAAAAATGAAAATTTGTCCCGCTTGTTGCAGTGAAACCAGAGAGTTATAAAGGACCTCTGAACAATATTGAGTTTGGGGTAGCACAATCACATCACAAAAGATTTACCTTCACTCTGCAAACTCAATATAGGGCAATAACAATCTATTACAAGCAGAGCACTACAACGTCAAAGGAATATTTAAAAGAACTAGACAGAACCTTTAAATCACAAAAATTGAGTTAGGTTGTCCCAGAGGAAACACCCTGGGGACAATTCCTAGCAGGATTTTCAAGAGGTGTTGTTCAATTACCAAAAGTTGTATCCAACGTGTATCTTAAACATAACCAGTAATCTGTCTGCTTCTAAAAACCTAAGGGACAGCAAGCAAAAGGCAGTAGTCCTAAAGGAATTATTGGAGTGGCAAAATGATAGCAATTACCATGTACATGCATATCCACATGTCCCCTAGGTCAAAACAAGGGATTCTGTTGTAAAGCCTCTATCTGCACCAGTTGTGGGAGTAAGACATGAGATATCTATCACAGACACCATTCCCTAAGTGGGTAAGTCAGCCTGCACAAGAAAGAGGTGGCATACATGCCACATGTCTCTGGAAGCGCAATACAGCAGTGACAAAACCAGCAGGTACAGCGAAGCGCAGAGACAAGGAACACACCAGCTTCCCAGGCACAATTCCAGTTGATGCTCCTTTTTCAGTTGCTATTTACTCTCACCATAACTAAGGATTTAAGAAGCATTTATAACTTAGTAAACTGTTGAAAGTAACTGTCACTGGTGTTGCATCAAATCTCCCTTTTTTCCTGAAGCATAACTTAGATCCTATTCTAGCTGCCTGTTCTGCACAGTGCAATAGTTCATGGCTACAGCTAAGGAGGTATTGCTGCAGAGGGATGGAGTCATCTGAGTTGCAAGAGAAGCTGATCCTGGCTGTAGTGGCAGGGTTGACCTCACGGATGCAG